>NW_026904184.1:0-85694 GCF_024500275.1 Phycodurus eques | reverse complement strand
AGCGAAACCGAGTGCTTCGACGCTCGCCGTTCGGCCCCACGACCTCCGAGAGGCTTGGAAGAGGCCTCCCTTGAAAGCTGGATTCCCAAGGCTTGTCTGTGTGAAGTCCTAGCCCGCTCGGCTGAAATTAAGCGACCTAAAGTTGTGCCGAAGTCAAATCGGTCATCATGGTACTCGAGCGAAACTGAGTGCTTTAACGCTTGCCGCTCCGCCCCACAGCCGTCCAGAGACTCGGGGGAGGCCTCCCCTGAAAGCTGGATTCCCACCGATCGTTTGTTTCAAATCTTAGCCCACTAGCTCAAAAGTAAGCGCTAAAAAGTCCTGCCAAAGTCACATAGGTCGTCATGTTACAATTTAGTCAATAAAGGCCTACTACTGGAGCGAAACCGAGTGCTTTGACGCTCGCCGTTCGGCCCCACGACCTCTGAGAGGCTCGGAAGAGGCCTCCACTGAAAGCTGGATTCCCAAGGATTGTCTGTGTGAATTCCTAGCCCGCTAGGCTGAAATTAAGTGACCTAAAGTCGTGCCGAAGTCAAATCGGTCGTAATGGTATTCGAGCGAAACTGAGTGCTTTAACGCTCGCCACTCGGTCCCACAGCCGTCCAGAGACTTGGGGGAGGCCTCCCCTGAAAGCTGGATTCCCACCGATCGTTTGTTTCAAATCTTAGCCCACTAGCTCAAAAGTAAGCGCTAAAAAGTCCTGCCAAAGTCACATAGGTTGTCATGTTACAATTTAGTCAATAAAGGCCTACGGCCCCACGACCTCTGAGAGGCTTGGAACAGGCCTCCCCTGAAAGCTGGATTCCCACCGATCGTTTGTTTTAAATCTTAGCCCACTAGCTCAAACGTAAGCGCTAAAAAGTCCTGCCAAAATCACATAGGTCGTCATGTTACAATTTAGTAAATAAAGGCCTATTACTGGACCGAAACAGAGTGCTTTAACGCTCGCCGTTCGGCCCCACAGCTGTCCAGAGACTCGGGGGAGGCCTCCCCTGAAAGCTGGTTTCCCACCGATCGTTTGTTTCAAATCTTAGCCCACTAGTTCAAAAGTAGGCGCTAAAAAGTCCTGCCAAAGTCACATATGTCGTCATGTTACAATTGAGTCAATAAAGGCCTACTACTGGGGAGAAACCGAGTGCTTTAACGCTCGCCGTTCGGCCCCACGACCTCTGAGAGGCTTGGAAGAGGCCTCCCCTGAAAGCTGGATTCCCACCGATCGTTTGTTTCAAATCTTAGCCCACTAGCTCAAAAGTAAGCGCTAAAAAGTCCTGCCAAAGTCACATAGGTCGTCATGTTACAATTTAGTGAATAAAGGCCTACTACTGGAGCGAAACCGAGTGCTTTAACGCTTGCCGCTCGGCCCCACAGCGGTCCAGAGACTCGGGGGAGGCCTCCCCTGAAAGCTGGATTCCCACCGATCGTTTGCTTCAAATCTTAGCCCACTAGCTCAAAAGTAAGCGCTAAAAAGTCCTGCCAAAGCCACATAGGTCGTCATGTTACAATTTAGTCAATAAAGGCCTACTACTGGAGCGAAACCGAGTGCTTTGACGCTCGCCGTTCAGCCCCACGACCTCTGAGAGGCTTGGAAGAGGCCTCCACTGAAAGCTGGATTCCCAAGGATTGTCTGTGTGAATTCCTAGCCCGCTAGGCTGAAATTAAGCGACCTAAAGCCGTGCCGAAGTCAAATCGGTCGTAATGGTATTCGAGTGAAACTGAGTGCTTTAACATTCGCCACTCGGTCCCACAGCCGTCCAGAGACTTGGGGGAGGACTCCCCTGAAAGCTGAATTCCCACCGATCGTTTGTTTCAAATCTTAGCCCACTAGATCAAAAGTAAGCGCTAAAAAGTCCTGCCAAAGTCACATAGGTTGTCATGTTACAATTTAGTCAATAAAGGCCTACTACTGGAGTGAAACTGAGTGCTTCGACGCTCGCCGTTCGGCCCCACGAGCTCCGAGACGCTTGGAAGAGGCCTCCCTTGAAAGCTGGATTTCCACGGCTTGTCTGTGTGAATTCCTAGACTGCTCGGCTGAAATTAAGCGACCTAAAGTCGTGCCGAAGTCAAATCGGTCGTCATGGTACTCGAGCGAAACAGAGTGCTTTAACGCTCGCCGCTCGGCCACACAGCTGTCCAAAGACTCGGGGGAGGCCTCCCCTGAAAGCTGGATTCCCACCGATCGTTTGTTTCAAATCATAGCCCACTAGCTCAAAAGTAAGCGCTAAAAAGTCCTGCCAAAGTCACATAGGTTGTCATGTTACAATTTAGTCAAGAAAGGCCTACTACTGGAGCGAAACCGCGTGCTTCGACGCTCGCCGTTCGGCCCCACGACCTCTGAGAGGCTTGGAAGAGGCCTCCCCTGAAAGCTGGATTCCCACCGATCGTTTGTTTCAAATCATAGCCCACTAGCTCAAAAGTAAGCGCTAAAAAGTCCTGCCAAAGTCACATAGGTTGTCATGTTACAATTTAGTCAAGAAAGGCCTACTACTGGAGCGAAACCGCGTGCTTCGACGCTCGCCGTTCGGCCCCACGACCTCTGAGAGGCTTGGAAGAGGCCTCCACTGAAAGCTGGATTCCCAAGGATTGTCTGTGTGAATTCCTAGCCCGCTAGGCTGAAATTAAGTGACCTAAAGTCGTGCCGAAGTCAAATCGGTCGTAATGGTATTCGAGCGAAACTGAGTGCTTTAACACTCGCCACTCGGTCCCACAGCAGTCCAGAGACTTGGGGGAGGCCTCCCCTGAAAGCTGGATTCCCACCGATCGTTTGTTTCAAATCTTAGCCCACTAGATCAAAAGTAAGCGCTAAAAAGTCCTGCCAAAGTCACATAGGTTGTCATGTTACAATTTAGTCAATAAAGGCCTACTACTGGAGCGAAACAGAGTGCTTCGACGCTCGCCGTTCGGCCCCACGAGCTCCGAGAAGCTTAGAAGAGGCCTCCCTTGAAAGCTGGATTCCCACGGCTTGTCTGTGTGAATTCCTAGCCCGCTCGGCTGATATTAAGCGACCTAAAGTCGTGCCGAAGTCAAATCGGTCGTCATGGTACTCGAGCGAAACTGAGTGCTTTAACGCTCGCCGCTCGGCCACACAGCTGTCCAGAGACTCGGGGGAGGCCTCACCTAAAAGCTGGATTCCCACCGATCGTTTGTTTCAAATCTTAGCCCACTAGCTCAAAAGTAAGCGCTAAAAAGTCCTGCCAAAATCACATAGGTTGTCATGTTACAATTTAGTCAAGAAAGGCCTACTACTGGAGCGAAACCGAGTGCTTCGACGCTCGCCGTTCGGCCCCACGACCTCCGAGAGGCTTGGAAGAGGCCTCCCTTGAAAGCTGGATTCCCAAGGCTTGTCTGTGTGAAGTCCTAGCCCGCTCGGCTGAAATTAAGCGACCTAAAGTTGTGCCGAAGTCAAATCGGTCATCATGGTACTCGAGCGAAACTGAGTGCTTTAACGCTTGCCGCTCGGCCCCACAGCCGTCCAGAGACTCGGGGGAGGCCTCCCCTGAAAGCTGGATTCCCATCGATCGTTTGTTCAAAATCTTAGCCCACTAGCTCAAAAGTAAGCGCTAAAAAGTCCTGCCAAAGTCACATAGGTCGTCATGTTACAATTTAGTGAATAAAGACCTACTACTGGAGCGAAACCGAGTGCTTTAACACTCGCCACTCGGTCCCACAGCCGTCCAGAGACTCGGGGGTGGCGTCCCCTGAAAGCTGGATTCCCACCGATCGTTTGTTTCAAATCTTAGCCCACTAGCTCAAAAGTGAGCGCTAAAAAGTCCTGCCAAAGTCACATAGGTCGTCATGTTACAATTTAATCAATAAAGGCCTACTACTGGAGCGAAACCGAGTGCTTTGACGCTCGCCGTTCGGCCCCACGACCTCTGAGAGGCTTGGAAGAGGCCTCCCCTGAAAGCTGGATTCCCAAGGATTGTATGTGTGAATTCCTAGCCCGCTAGGCTGAAATTAAGTCACCTAAAGTCGTGCCGAAGTCAAATCGGTCATCATGGTACTCGAGCGAAACTGAGTGCTTTAACGCTTGCCGCTCGGCCCCACAGCCGTCCAGAGACTCGGGGGAGGCCTCCCCTGAAAGCTGGATTCACACCGATCGTTTGTTTCAAATCTTAGCCCACTAGCTCAAAAGTAAGCGCTAAAAAGTCCTGCCAAAGTCACATAGGTCGTCATGTTACAATTTAGTGAATAAAGGCCTACTACTGGAGCGAAACCGAGTGCTTTAACGCTTGCCGCTCGGCCCCACAGCGGTCCAGAGACTCGGGGGAGGCCTCCCCTGAAAGCTGGATTCCCACCGATCGTTTGTTTCAAATCATAGCCCACTAGCTCAAAAGTAAGCGCTAAAAAGTCCTGCCAAAGTCACATAGGTTGTCATGTTACAATTTAGTCAAGAAAGGCCTACTACTGGAGCGAAACCGCGTGCTTCGACGCTCGCCGTTCGGCCCCACGACCTCTGAGAGGCTTGGAAGAGGCCTCCACTGAAAGCTGGATTCCCAAGGATTGTCTGTGTGAATTCCTAGCCCGCTAGGCTGAAATTAAGTGACCTAAAGTCGTGCCGAAGTCAAATCGGTCGTAATGGTATTCGAGCGAAACTGAGTGCTTTAACACTCGCCACTCGGTCCCACAGCCGTCCAGAGACTTGGGGGAGGCCTCCCCTGAAAGCTGGATTCCCACCGATCGTTTGTTTCAAATCTTAGCCCACTAGATCAAAAGTAAGCGCTAAAAAGTCCTGCCAAAGTCACATAGGTTGTCATGTTACAATTTAGTCAATAAAGGCCTACTACTGGAGCGAAACCGAGTGCTTCGACGCTCGCCGTTCGGCCCCACGAGCTCCGAGAGGCTTGGAAGAGGCCTCCCTTGAAAGCTGGATTCCCACGGCTTGTCTGTGTGAATTCCTAGCCCGCTCGGCTGAAATTAAGCAACCTAAAGTCGTACCGAAGTCAAATCGGTCGTCATGGTACTCGAGCGAAACTGAGTGCTTTAACGCTCGCCGCTCGGCCACACAGCTGTCCAGAGACTCGGGGGAGGCCTCCCCTAAAAGCTGGATTCCCACCGATCGTTTGTTTCAAATCTTAGCCCACTAGCTCAAAAGTAAGCGCTAAAAAGTCCTGCCAAAGTCACATAGGTTGTCATGTTACAATTTAGTCAAGAAAGGCCTACTACTGGAGCGAAACCGAGTGCTTCGACGATCGCCGTTCGGCCCCACGACCTCCGAGAGGCTTGGAAGAGGCCTCCCTTGAAAGCTGGATTCCCAAGGCTTGTCTGTGTGAATTCCTAGCCCGCTCGGCTGAAATTAAGCGACCTAAAGTCGTGCCGAAGTCAAATCGGTCGTCATGGTACTCGAGCAAAACTGAGTGCTATAACGCTTGCCGCTCGGCCCCACAGCCGTCCAGAGACTCGGGGGAGGCCTCCCCTGAAAGCTGGATTCACACCGATCGTTTGTTTCAAATCTTAGCCCACTAGCTCAAAATGAAGCGCTAAAAAGAACTGCCAAAGTCACACAGGTTGTCATGTTACAATTTAGTCAATAAAGGCCTACTACTGGACCAAAACTGAGTGCTTTAACGCTCGCCGTTCGGCCCCACGACCTCTGAGAGGCTTGGAAGAGGCCTCCCCTGAAAGCTGGATTCCCACCGATCGTTTGTTTTAAATCTTAGCCCACTAGCTCAAACGTAAGCGCTAAAAAGTCCTGCCAAAGTCACATAGGTTGTCATGTTACAATTTAGTCAATAAAGGCCTACTACTGGAGCGAAACCGAGTGCTTCGACGCTCGCCGTTCGGCCCCACGAGCTCCAAGAGGCTTGGAAGAGGCCTCCCTTGAAAGCTGGATTCCCACGGCTTGTCTGTGTGAATTCCTAGCCCGCTCGGCTGAAATTAAGCGACCTAAAGTCGTGCCGAAGTCAAATCGGTCGTCATGGTACTCGAGCGAAACTGAGTGCTTTAACGCTCGCGCTCGGCCACACAGCTGTCCAGAGACTCGGGGGAGGCCTCCCCTGAAAGGTGGTTTCCCACCGATCGTTTGTTTCAAATGTTAGCCCACTAGTTCAAAAGTAGGCGCTAAAAAGTCCTGCCAAAGTCACATAGATCGTCATGTTACAATTTAGTCAATAAAGGCCTGCTACTGGGGAGAAACCGAGTGCTTTAACGCTCGCCGTTCGGCCCCACGACCTCTGAGAGGCTTGGAAGAGACCTCCCCTGAAAGCTGGATTCCCACCGATCGTTTGTTTTACATCTTAGCCCACTAGCTCAAACGTAAGCGCTAAAAAGTCCTGCCAAAATCACATAGGTCGTCATGTTACAATTTAGTCAATAAAGGCCTATTACTGGACCGAAACAGAGTGCTTTAACGCTCGCCGCTCGGCCCCACAGCTGTCCAGAGACTCGGGGGAGGCCTCCCCTGAAAGCTGGTTTCGCACCGATCGTTTGTTTCAAATCTTAGCCCACTAGTTCAAAAGTAGGCGCTAAAAAGTCCTGCCAAAGTCACATAGATCTTCATGTTACAATTTAGTCAATAAAGGCCTACTACTGGGGAGAAACCGAGTGCTTTGAAGCTCGCCGTTCGGGCCCACAGCCGTCCAGAGACTTGGGGGAGGCCTCCCCTGAAAGCTGAATTCCCACCGATCGCTTGTTTCAAATCTTAGCCCACTAGATCAAAAGTAAGCGCTAAAAAGTCCTGCCAAAGTCACATAGGATGTCATGTTACAATTTAGTCAATAAAGGCCTACTACTGGAGCGAAACCGAGTGCTTCGACACTCGCCGTTCGGCCCCACGAGCTCCGAGAGGCTTGGAAGAGGCCTCCCTTGAAAGCTGGATTCCCACGGCTTGTCTGTGTGAATTCCTAGCCCGCTCGGCTGAAATTAAGCGACCTAAAGTCGTGCCGAAGTCAAATCGGTCGTCATGGTACTCGAGCGAAACTGAGTGCTTTAACGCTCGCCGCTCGGCCACACAGCTGTCCAGAGACTCGGGGGAGGCCTCCCCTAAAAGCTGGATTCCCACCGATCGTTTGTTTCAAATCTTAGCCCACTAGCTCAAAAGTAAGCGCTAAAAAGTCCTGCCAAAGTCACATAGGTTGTCATGTTACAATTTAGTGAATAAAGGCCTACTACTGGAGCGAAACCGAGTGCTTTAACGCTTGCCGCTCGGCCCCACAGCGGTCCAGAGACTCGGGGGAGGCCTCCCCTGAAAGCTGGATTCCCACCGATCGTTTGTTTCAAATCATAGCCCACTAGCTCAAAAGTAAGCGCTAAAAAGTCCTGCCAAAGTCACATAGGTTGTCATGTTACAATTTAGTCAAGAAAGGCCTACTACTGGAGCGAAACCGCGTGCTTCGACGCTCGCCGTTCGGCCCCACGACCTCTGAGAGGCTTGGAAGAGGCCTCCACTGAAAGCTGGATTCCCAAGGATTGTCTGTGTGAATTCCTAGCCCGCTAGGCTGAAATTAAGTGACCTAAAGTCGTGCCGAAGTCAAATCGGTCGTAATGGTATTCGAGCGAAACTGAGTGCTTTAACACTCGCCACTCGGTCCCACAGCCGTCCAGAGACTTGGGGGAGGCCTCCCCTGAAAGCTGGATTCCCACCGATCGTTTGTTTCAAATCTTAGCCCACTAGATCAAAAGTAAGCGCTAAAAAGTCCTGCCAAAGTCACATAGGTTGTCATGTTACAATTTAGTCAATAAAGGCCTACTACTGGAGCGAAACCGAGTGCTTCGACGCTCGCCGTTCGGCCCCACGAGCTCCGAGAGGCTTGGAAGAGGCCTCCCTTGAAAGCTGGATTCCCACGGCTTGTCTGTGTGAATTCCTAGCCCGCTCGGCTTAAATTAAGCAACCTAAAGTCGTGCCGAAGTCAAATCGGTCGTCATGGTACTCGAGCGAAACTGAGTGCTTTAACGCTCGCCGCTCGGCCACACAGCTGTCCAGAGACTCGGGGGAGGCCTCCCCTAAAAGCTGGATTCCCACCGATCGTTTGTTTCAAATCTTAGCCCACTAGCTCAAAAGTAAGCGCTAAAAAGTCCTGCCAAAGTCACATAGGTTGTCATGTTACAATTTAGTCAAGAAAGGCCTACTACTGGAGCGAAACCGAGTGCTTCGACGATCGCCGTTCGGCCCCACGACCTCCGAGAGGCTTGGAAGAGGCCTCCCTTGAAAGCTGGATTCCCAAGGCTTGTCTGTGTGAAATTCCTAGCCCGCTCGGCTGAAATTAAGCGACCTAAAGTCGTGCCGAAGTCAAATCGGTCGTCATGGTACTCGAGCGAAACTGAGTGCTTTAACGCTCGCGCTCGGCCACACAGCTGTCCAGAGACTCGGGGGAGGCCTCCCCTGAAAGGTGGATTCCCACCGATCGTTTGTTTCAAATCTTAGCCCACTAGTTCAAAAGTAGGCGCTAAAAAGTCCTGCCAAAGTCACATAGATCGTCATGTTACAATTTAGTCAATAAAGGCCTACTACTGGGGAGAAACCGAGTGCTTTAACGCTCACCGTTCGGCCCCACGACCTCTGAGAGGCTTGGAAGAGGCCTCCCCTGAAAGCTGGATTCCCACTGATCGTTCTTTTTTCATCTTAGCCCACTAGCTCAAACGTAAGCGCTAAAAAGTCCTGCCAAAATCACATAGGTCGTCATGTTACAATTTAGTCAATAAAGGCCTATTACTGGACCGAAACAGAGTGCTTTAACGCTCGCCGCTCGGCCTCACAGCTGTCCAGAGACTCGGGGGAGGCCTCCCCTGAAAGCTGGTTTCCCACCGATCGTTTGTTTCAAATCTTAGCCCACTAGCTCAAAAGTAAGCGCTAAAAAGTCCTGCCAAAATCACATAGGTTGTCATGTTACAATTTAGTCAAGAAAGGCCCACTACTGGAGCGAAACAGAGTGCTTCGACGCTCGCCGTTCGGCCCCACGAGCTCCGAGAGGCTTAGAAGAGGCCTCCCTTGAAAGCTGGATTCCCACGGCTTGTCTGTGTGAATTCCTAGCCCGCTCGGCTGATATTAAGCGACCTAAAGTCGTGCCGAAGTCAAATCGGTCGTCATGGTACTCGAGCGAAACTGAGTGCTTTAACGCTCGCCGCTCGGCCACACAGCTGTCCAGAGACTCGGGGGAGGCCTCCCCTAAAAGCTGGATTCCCACCGATCGTTTGTTTCAAATCTTAGCCCACTAGCTCAAAAGTAAGCGCTAAAAAGTCCTGCCAAAATCACATAGGTTGTCATGTTACAATTTAGTCAAGAAAGGCCCACTACTGGAGCGAAACCGAGTGCTTCGACGCTCGCCGTTCGGCCCCACGACCTCCGAGAGGCTTGGAAGAGGCCTCCCTTGAAAGCTGGATTCCCAAGGCTTGTCTGTGTGAAGTCCTAGCCCGCTCGGCTGAAATTAAGCGACCTAAAGTTGTGCCGAAGTCAAATCGGTCATCATGGTACTCGAGCGAAACTGAGTGCTTTAACGCTTGCCGCTCGGCCCCACAGCCGTCCAGAGACTCGGGGGAGGCCTCCCCTGAAAGCTGGATTCCCATCTATCGTTTGTTCAAAATCTTAGCCCACTAGCTCAAAAGTAAGCGCTAAAAAGTCCTGCCAAAGTCACATAGGTCGTCATGTTACAATTTAGTGAATAAAGACCTACTACTGGAGCGAAACCGAGTGCTTTAACACTCGCCACTCGGTCCCACAGCCGTCCAGAGACTCGGGGGTGGCGTCCCCTGAAAGCTGGATTCCCACCGATCGTTTGTTTCAAATCTTAGCCCACTAGCTCAAAAGTGAGCGCTAAAAAGTCCTGCCAAAGTCACATCGGTCGTCATGTTACAATTTAGTCAATAAAGGCCTACTACTGGAGCGAAACCGAGTGCTTTGACGCTCGCCGTTCGGCCCCACGACCTCTGAGAGGCTTGGAAGAGGCCTCCCCTGAAAGCTGGATTCCCACCGATCGTTTGTTTTAAATCTTAGCCCACTAGCTCAAACGTAAGCGCTAAAAAGTCCTGCCAAAGTCACATAGGTTGTCATGTTACAATTTAGTCAATAAAGGCCTACTACTGGAGCGAAACAGAGTGCTTCGACGCTCGCCGTTCGGCCCCACGAGCTCCGAGAGGCTTAGAAGAGGCCTCCCTTGAAAGCTGGATTCCCACGGCTTGTTTGTGTGAATTCCTAGCCCGATCGGCTGATATTAAGCGACCTAAAGTCGTGCCGAAGTCAAATCGGTCGTCATGGTACTCGAGCGAAACTGAGTGCTTTAACGCTCGCCGCTCGGCCACACAGCTGTCCAGAGACTCGGGGGAGGCCTCCCCTAAAAGCTGGATTCCCACCGATCGTTTGTTTCAAATCTTAGCCCACTAGCTCAAAAGTAAGCGCTAAAAAGTCCTGCCAAAATCACATAGGTTGTCATGTTACAATTTAGTCAAGAAAGGCCCACTACTGGAGCGAAACCGAGTGCTTCGACGCTCGCCGTTCGGCCCCACGACCTCCGAGAGGCTTGGAAGAGGCCTCCCTTGAAAGCTGGATTCCCAAGGCTTGTCTGTGTGAAGTCCTAGCCCGCTCGGCTGAAATTAAGCGACCTAAAGTTGTGCCGAAGTCAAATCGGTCATCATGGTACTCGAGCGAAACTGAGTGCTTTAACGCTTGCCGCTCGGCCCCACAGCCGTCCAGAGACTCGGGGGAGGCCTCCCCTGAAAGCTGGATTCCCATCTATCGTTTGTTCAAAATCTTAGCCCACTAGCTCAAAAGTAAGCGCTAAAAAGTCCTGCCAAAGTCACATAGGTCGTCATGTTACAATTTAGTGAATAAAGACCTACTACTGGAGCGAAACCGAGTGCTTTAACACTCGCCACTCGGTCCCACAGCCGTCCAGAGACTCGGGGGTGGCGTCCCCTGAAAGCTGGATTCCCACCGATCGTTTGTTTCAAATCTTAGCCCACTAGCTCAAAAGTGAGCGCTAAAAAGTCCTGCCAAAGTCACATCGGTCGTCATGTTACAATTTAGTCAATAAAGGCCTACTACTGGAGCGAAACCGAGTGCTTTGACGCTCGCCGTTCGGCCCCACGACCTCTGAGAGGCTTGGAAGAGGCCTCCCCTGAAAGCTGGATTCCCACCGATCGTTTGTTTTAAATCTTAGCCCACTAGCTCAAACGTAAGCGCTAAAAAGTCCTGCCAAAGTCACATAGGTTGTCATGTTACAATTTAGTCAATAAAGGCCTACTACTGGAGCGAAACAGAGTGCTTCGACGCTCGCCGTTCGGCCCCACGAGCTCCGAGAGGCTTAGAAGAGGCCTCCCTTGAAAGCTGGATTCCCACGGCTTGTTTGTGTGAATTCCTAGCCCGATCAGCTGATATTAAGCGACCTAAAGTCGTGCCGAAGTCAAATCGGTCGTCATGGTACTCGAGCGAAACTGAGTGCTTTAACGCTCGCCGCTCGGCCACACAGCTGTCCAGAGACTCGGGGGAGGCCTCCCCTAAAAGCTGGATTCCCACCGATCGTTTGTTTCAAATCTTAGCCCACTAGCTCAAAAGTAAGCGCTAAAAAGTCCTGCCAAAATCACATAGGTTGTCATGTTACAATTTAGTCAAGAAAGGCCCACTACTGGAGCGAAACCGAGTGCTTCGACGCTCGCCGTTCGGCCCCACGACCTCCGAGAGGCTTGGAAGAGGCCTCCCTTGAAAGCTGGATTCCCAAGGCTTGTCTGTGTGAAGTCCTAGCCCGCTCGGCTGAAATTAAGCGACCTAAAGTTGTGCCGAAGTCAAATCGGTCATCATGGTACTCGAGCGAAACTGAGTGCTTTAACGCTTGCCGCTCGGCCCCACAGCCGTCCAGAGACTCGGGGGAGGCCTCCCCTGAAAGCTGGATTCCCATCGATCGTTTGTTCAAAATCTTACCCCACTAGCTCAAAAGTGAGCGCTAAAAAGTCCTGCCAAAGTCACATAGGTCGTCATGTTACAATTTAGTCAATAAAGGCCTACTACTGGAGCGAAACCGAGTGCTTTGACGCTCGCCGTTCGGCCCCACGACCTCTGAGAGGCTTGGAAGAGGCCTCCCCTGAAAGCTGGATTCCCAAGGATTGTATGTGTGAAGTCCTAGCCCGCTAGGCTTAAATTAAGTCACCTAAAGTCGTGCCGAAGTCAAATCGGTCGTAATGGTATTAGAGCGAAACTGAGTGCTTTAACGCTCGCCACTCGGTCCCACAGCCGTCCAGAGACTCGGGGGAGGCCTCCCCTGAAAGCTGGATTCCCACCGATCGTTTGTTTCAAATCTTAGCCCACTAGCTCAAAAGTAAGCGCTAAAAAGTCCTGCCAAAGTCACATAGGTCGTCATGTTACAATTTAGTCCATAAAGGCCTACAACTGGAGCGAAACCGAGTGCTTTGACGCTCGCCGTTCGGCCCCACGACCTCTGAGAGGCTTGGAAGAGGCCTCCCCTGAAAGCTGGATTCCCACCGATCGTTTTTTTCAAATCTTAGCCCACTAGTTCAAAAGAAGGCGCTAAAAAGTCCTGCCAAAGTCACATAGATCGTCATGTTACAATTTAGTCAATAAAGGCCTACTACTGGGGAGAAACCGAGTGCTTTGAAGCTCGCCGTTCGGCCCCACAGCCGTCCAGAGACTCAGGGGAGGCCTCCCCTGAAAGCTGGATTCACACCGATCGTTTGTTTCAAATCTTAGCCCACTAGCTCAAAATGAAGCGCTAAAAAGAACTGCCAAAGTCACACAGGTTGTCATGTTACAATTTAGTCAATAAAGGCCTACTACTGGACCAAAACTGAGTGCTTTAACGCTCGCCGTTCGGCCCCACGACCTCTGAGAGGCTTGGAAGAGGCCTCCCCTAAAAGCTGGATTCCCACCGATCGTTTGTTTTAAATCTTAGCCCACTAGCTCAAACGTAAGCGCTAAAAAGTCCTGCCAAAGTCACATAGGTTGTCATGTTACAATTTAGTCAATAAAGGCCTACTACTGGAGCGAAACCGAGTGCTTCGACGCTCGCCGTTCGGCCCCACGAGCTCCAAGAGGCTTGGAAGAGGCCTCCCTTGAAAGCTGGATTCCCACGGCTTGTCTGTGTGAATTCCTAGCCCGCTCGGCTGAAATTAAGCGACCTAAAGTCGTGCCGAAGTCAAATCGGTCGTCATGGTACTCGAGCGAAACTGAGTGCTTTAACGCTCGCGCTCGGCCACACAGCTGTCCAGAGACTCGGGGGAGGCCTCCCCTGAAAGGTGGATTCCCACCGATCGTTTGTTTCAAATCTTAGCCCACTAGTTCAAAAGTAGGCGCTAAAAAGTCCTGCCAAAGTCACATAGATCGTCATGTTACAATTTAGTCAATAAAGGCCTACTACGGGGGAGAAACCGAGTGCTTTAACGCTCACCGTTCGGCCCCACGACCTCTGAGAGGCTTGGAAGAGGCCTCCCCTGAAAGCTGGATTCCCACTGATCGTTTGTTTTACATCTTAGCCCACTAGCTCAAACGTAAGCGCTAAAAAGTCCTGCCAAAATCACATAGGTCGTCATGTTACAATTTAGTCAATAAAGGCCTATTACTGGACCGAAACAGAGTGCTTTAACGCTCGCCGCTCGGCCTCACAGCTGTCCAGAGACTCGGGGGAGGCCTCCCCTGAAAGCTGGTTGCCCACCGATCGTTTGTTTCAAATCTTAGCCCACTAGTTCAAAAGTAGGCGCTAAAAAGTCCTGCCAAAGTCACATAGATCGTCATGTTACAATTTAGTCAATAAAGGCCTACTACTGGGGAGAAACCGAGTGCTTTGAAGCTCGCCGTTCGGCCCCACAGCCGTCCAGAGACTTGGGGGAGGCCTCCCCTGAAAGCTGAATTCCCACCGATCGTTTGTTTCAAATCTTAGCCCACTAGATCTAAAGTAAGCGCTAAAAAGTCCTGCCAAAGTCACATAGGTTGTCATGTTACAATTTAGTCAAGAAAGGCCCACTACTGGAGCGAAACCGAGTGCTTCGACGCTCGCCGTTCGGCCCCACGACCTCCGAGAGGCTTGGAAGAGGCCTCCCTTGAAAGCTGGATTCCCAAGGCTTGTCTGTGTGAAGTCCTAGCCCGCTCGGCTGAAATTAAGCGACCTAAAGTTGTGCCGAAGTCAAATCGGTCATCATGGTACTCGAGCGAAACTGAGTGCTTTAACGCTTGCCGCTCGGCCCCACAGCCGTCCAGAGACTCGGGGGAGGCCTCCCCTGAAAGCTGGATTCCCATCGATCGTTTGTTCAAAATCTTAGCCCACTAGCTCAAAAGTAAGCGCTAATAAGCCCTGCCAAAGTCACATAGGTCGTCATGTTACAATTTAGTGAATAAAGACCTACTACTGGAGCGAAACCGAGTGCTTTAACACTCGCCACTCGGTCCCACAGCCGTCCAGAGACTCGGGGGTGGCGTCCCCTGAAAGCTGGATTCCCACCGATCGTTTGTTTCAAATCTTAGCCCACTAGCTCAAAAGTGAGCGCTAAAAAGTCCTGCCAAAGTCACATAGGTCGTCATGTTACAATTTAGTCAATAAAGGCCTACTACTGGAGCGAAACCGAGTGCTTTGACGCTCGCCGTTCGGCCCCACGACCTCTGAGAGGCTTGGAAGAGGCCTCCCCTGAAAGCTGGATTCCCACCGATCGTTTGTTTTAAATCTTAGCCCACTAGCTCAAACGTAAGCGCTAAAAAGTCCTGCCAAAGTCACATAGGTTGTCATGTTACAATTTAGTCAATAAAGGCCTACTACTGGAGCGAAACAGAGTGCTTCGACGCTCGCCGTTCGGCCCCACGAGCTCCGAGAGGCTTAGAAGAGGCCTCCCTTGAAAGCTGGATTCCCACGGCTTGTCTGTGTGAATTCCTAGCCCGCTCGGCTGATATTAAGCGACCTAAAGTCGTGCCGAAGTCAAATCGGTCGTCATGGTACTCGAGCGAAACTGAGTGCTTTAACGCTCGCCGCTCGGCCACACAGCTGTCCAGAGACTCGGGGGAGGCCTCCCTAAAAGCTGGATTCCCACCGATCGTTTGTTTCAAATCTTAGCCCACTAGCTCAAAAGTAAGCGCTAAAAAGTCCTGCCAAAATCACATTGGTTGTCATGTTACAATTTAGTCAAGAAAGGCCCACTACTGGAGCGAAACCGAGTGCTTCGACGCTCGCCGTTCGGCCCCACGACCTCCGAGAGGCTTGGAAGAGGCCTCCCTTGAAAGCTGGATTCCCAAGGCTTGTCTGTGTGAAGTCCTAGCCCGCTCGGCTGAAATTAAGCGACCTAAAGTTGTGCCGAAGTCAAATCGGTCATCATGGTACTCGAGCGAAACTGAGTGCTTTAACGCTTGCCGCTCGGCCCCACAGCCGTCCAGAGACTCGGGGGAGGCATCCCCTGAAAGCTGGATTCCCATCGATCGTTTGTTCAAAATCTTAGCCCACTAGCTCAAAAGTAAGCGCTAAAAAGTCCTGCCAAAGTCACATAGGTCGTCATGTTACAATTTAGTGAATAAAGACCTACTACTGGAGCGAAACAGAGTGCTTTAACACTCGCCACTCGGTCCCACAGCCGTCCAGAGACTCGGGGGTGGCGTCCCCTGAAAGCTGGATTCCCACCGATCGTTTGTTTCAAATCTTACCCCACTAGCTCAAAAGTGAGCGCTAAAAAGTCCTGCCAAAGTCACATAGGTCGTCATGTTACAATTTAGTCAATAAAGGCCTACTACTGGAGCGAAACCGAGTGCTTTGACGCTCGCCGTTCGGCCCCACGACCTCTGAGAGGCTTGGAAGAGGCCTCCCCTGAAAGCTGGATTCCCAAGGATTGTATGTGTGAATTCCTAGCCCGCTAGGCTGAAATTAAGTCACCTAAAGTCGTGCCGAAGTCAAATCGGTCGTAATGGTATTAGAGCGAAACTGAGTGCTTTAACGCTCGCCACTCGGTCCCACAGCCGTCCAGAGACTCGGGGGAGGCCTCCCCTGAAAGCTGGATTCCCACCGATCGTTTGTTTCAAATCTTAGCCCACTAGCTCAAAAGTAAGCGCTAAAAAGTCCTGCCAAAGTCACATAGGTCGTCATGTTACAATTTAGTCCATAAAGGCCTACAACTGGAGCGAAACCGAGTGCTTTGACGCTCGCCGTTCGGCCCCACGACCTCTGAGAGGCTTGGAAGAGGCCTCCCCTGAAAGCTGGATTCCCACCGATCGTTTTTTTCAAATCTTAGCCCACTAGTTCAAAAGAAGGCGCTAAAAAGTCCTGCCAAAGTCACATAGATCGTCATGTTACAATTTAGTCAATAAAGGCCTACTACTGGGGAGAAACCGAGTGCTTTGAAGCTCGCCGTTCGGCCCCACAGCCGTCCAGAGACTCAGGGGAGGCCTCCCCTGAAAGCTGGATTCACACCGATCGTTTGTTTCAAATCTTAGCCCACTAGCTCAAAATGAAGCGCTAAAAAGAACTGCCAAAGTCACACAGGTTGTCATGTTACAATTTAGTCAATAAAGGCCTACTACTGGACCAAAACTGAGTGCTTTAACGCTCGCCGTTCGGCCCCACGACCTCTGAGAGGCTTGGAAGAGGCCTCCCCTGAAAGCTGGATTCCCACCGATCGTTTGTTCAAAATCTTAGCCCACTAGCTCAAAAGTAAGCGCTAAAAAGTCCTGCCAAAATCACATAGGTCGTCATGTTACAATTTAGTCAATAAAGGCCTATTACTGGACCGAAACAGAGTGCTGTAACGCTCGCCGTTCGGCCCCACAGCTGTCCAGAGACGCGGGGGAGGCCTCCCCTGAAAGCTGGTTTCCCACCGATCGTTTTTTCAAATCTTAGCCCACTCGTTCAAAAGTACGCGCTAAAATGTCCTGCCAAAGTCACATAGATCGTCATGTTACAATTTAGTCAATAAAGGCCTACTACTGGGGAGAAACCGAGTGCTTTGAAGCTCGCCGTTCGGCCCCACAGCCGTCCAGAGACTTGGGGGAGGCCTCCCCTGAAAGCTGAATTCCCACCGATCGCTTGTTTCAAATCTTAGCTCACTAGATCAAAAGTAAGCGCTAAAAAGTCCTGCCAAAGTCACATAGGTTGTCATGTTACAATTTAGTCAATAAAGGCCTACTACTGGAGCGAAACCGAGTGCTTCGACGCTCGCCGTTCGGCCCCACGAGCTCCGAGAGGCTTGGAAGAGGCCTCCCTTGAAAGCTGGATTCCCACGGCTTGTCTGTGTGAATTCCTAGCCCGCTCGGCTGAAATTAAGCGACCTAAAGTCGTGCCGAAGTCAAATCGGTCGTCATGGTACTCGAGCGAAACTGAGTGCTTTAACGCTCGCCGCTCGGCCACACAGCTGTCCAGAGACTCGGGGGAGGCCTCCCCTGAAAGCTGGATTCCCACCGATCGTTTGTTTCAAATCTTAGCCCACTAGCTCAAAAGTAAGCGCTAAAAAGTCCTGCCAAAGTCACATAGGTTGTCATGTTACAATTTAGTCAAGAAAGGACTACTACTGGAGCGAAACCGAGTGCTTCGACGCTCGCCGTTCGGCCCCACGACCTCCGAGAGGCTTGGAAGAGGCCTCCCTTGAAAGCTGGATTCCCAAGGCTTGTCTGTGTGAATTCCTAGCCCGCTCGGCTGAAATTAAGCGACCTAAAGTCGTGCCGAAGTCAAATCGGTCGTCATGGTACTCGAGCGAAACTGAGTGCTTTAACGCTTGCCGCTCGGCCCCATAGCCGTCCAGAGACTCGGGGGAGGTCTCCCCTGAAAGCTGGATTCACACCGATCGTTTGTTTCAAATCTTAGCCCACTAGCTCAAAATTAAGCGCTAAAAAGAACTGCCAAAGTCACATAGGTTGTCATGTTACAATTTAGTCAAGAATGGCCTACTACTGGAGCGAAACCGAGTGCTTCGACGCTCGCCGTTCGGCCCCACGACCTCCGAGAGGCTTGGAAGAGGCCTCCCTTGAAAGCTGGATTCCCAAGGCTTGTCTGTGTGAAGTCCTAGCCCGCTCGGCTGAAATTAAGCGACCTAAAGTTGTGCCGAAGTCAAATCGGTCATCATGGTACTCGAGCGAAACTGAGTGCTTTAACGCTTGCCGCTCCGCCCCACAGCCGTCCAAAGACTCGGGGGAGGCCTCCCCTGAAAGCTGGATTCCCACCGATCGTTTGTTTCAAATCTTAGCCCACTAGCTCAAAAGTAAGCGCTAAAAAGTCCTGCCAAAGTCACATAGGTCGTCATGTTACAATTTAGTCAATAAAGGCCTACTACTGGAGCGAAACCGAGTGCTTTGACGCTCGCCGTTCGGCCCCACGACCTCTGAGAGGCTCGGAAGAGGCCTCCACTGAAAGCTGGATTCCCAAGGATTGTCTGTGTGAATTCCTAGCCCGCTAGGCTGAAATTAAGTGACCTAAAGTCGTGCCGAAGTCAAATCGGTCGTAATGGTGTTCGAGCGAAACTGAGTGCTTTAACGCTCGCCACTCGGTCCCACAGCCGTCCAGAGACTTGGGGGAGGCCTCCCCTGAAAGCTGGATTCCCACCGATCGTTTGTTTCAAATTTAGCCCACTAGCTCAAAAGTAAGCGCTAAAAAGTCCTGCCAAAGTCACATAGGTTGTCATGTTACAATTTAGTCAATAAAGGCCTAGTACTGGAGCGAAACTGAGTGCTTTAACGCTCGCCGTTCGGCCCCACGACCTCTGAGAGGCTTGGAACAGGCCTCTCCTGAAAGCTGGATTCCCACCGATCGTTTGTTTTAAATCTTAGCCCACTAGCTCAAACGTAAGCGCTAAAAAGTCCTGCCAAAGTCACATAGGTTGTCATGTTACAATTTAGTCAATAAAGGCCTACTACTGGGGAGAAACCGAGTGCTTTAACGCTCGCCGTTCGGCCCCACGACCTCTGAGAGGCTTGGAAGAGGCCTCCCCTGAAAGCTGGATTCCCACCGATCGTTTGTTTCAAATCTTAGCCCACTAGCTCAAAAGTAAGCGCTAAAAAGTCCTGCCAAAGTCACATAGGTCGTCATGTTACAATTTAGTGAATAAAGGCCTACTACTGGAGCGAAACCGAGTGCTTTAACGCTTGCCGCTCGGCCCCACAGCGGTCCAGAGACTCGGGGGAGGCCTCCCCTGAAAGCTGGATTCCCACCGATCGTTTGTTTCAAATCTTAGCCCACTAGCTCAAAAGTAAGCGCTAAAAAGTCCTGCCAAAGCCACATAGGTCGTCATGTTACAATTTAGTCAATAAAGGCCTACTACTGGAGCGAAACCAAGTGCTTTGACGCTCGCCGTTCAGCCCCACGACCTCTGAGAGGCTTGGAAGAGGCCTCCACTGAAAGCTGGATTCCCAAGGATTGTCTGTGTGAATTCCTAGCCCGCTAGGCTGAAATTAAGCGACCTAAAGTCGTGCCGAAATCAAATCGGTCGTAATGGTATTCGAGTGAAACTGAGTGCTTTAACACTCGCCACTCGGTCCCACAGCCGTCCAGAGACTTGGGGGAGGCCTCCCCTGAAAGCTGAATTCCCACCGATCGTTTGTTTCAAATCTTAGCCCACTAGATCAAAAGTAAGCGCTAAAAAGTCCTGCCAAAGTCACATAGGTTGTCATGTTACAATTTAGTCAATAAAGGCCTACTACTGGAGTGAAACCGAGTGCTTCGACGCTCGCCGTTCGGCCCCACGAGCTCCGAGAGGCTTGGAAGAGGCCTCCCTTGAAAGCTGGATTTCCACGGCTTGTCTGTGTGAATTCCTAGACCGCTCGGCTGAAATTAAGCGACCTAAAGTCGTGCCGAAGTCAAATCGGTCGTCATGGTACTCGAGCGAAACTGAGTGCTTTAACGCTCGCCGCTCGGCCACACAGCTGTCCAGAGACTCGGGGGAGGCCTCCCCTGAAAGCTGGATTTCCACCGATCGTTTGTTTCAAATCATAGCCCACTAGCTCAAAAGTAAGCGCTAAAAAGTCCTGCCAAAGTCACATAGGTTGTCATGTTACAATTTAGTCAAGAAAGGCCTACTACTGGAGCGAAACCGCGTGCTTCGACGCTCGCCGTTCGGCCCCACGACCTCCGAGAGGCTTGGAAGAGGCCTCCCTTGAAAGCTGGATTCCCAAGGCTTGTCTGTGTGAAGTCCTAGCCCGCTCGGCTGAAATTAAGCGACCTAAAGTTGTGCCGAAGTCAAATCGGTCATCATGGTACTCGAGCGAAACTGAGTGCTTTAACGCTTGCCGCTCGGCCCCACAGCCGGCCAGAGACTCGGGGGAGGCCTCCCCTGAAAGCTGGATTCCCATCGATCGTGTGTTTCAAATCTTAGCCCACTAGCTCAAAAGTAAGCGCTAAAAAGTCCTGCCAAAGTCACATAGGTCGTCATGTTACAATTTAGTGAATAAAGGCCTACTACTGGAGCGAAACCGAGTGCTTTAACGCTTGCCGCTCGGCCCCACAGCGGTCCAGAGACTTGGGGGAGGCCTCCCCTGAAAGCTGGATTCCCACCGATCGTTTGTTTCAAATCATAGCCCACTAGCTCAAAAGTAAGCGCTAAAAAGTCCTGCCAAAGTCACATAGGTTGTCATGTTACAATTTAGTCAAGAAAGGCCTACTACTGGAGCGAAACCGCGTGCTTCGACGCTCGCCGTTCGGCCCCACGACCTCCGAGAGGCTTGGAAGAGGCCTCCCTTGAAAGCTGGATTCCCAAGGCTTGTCTGTGTGAAGTCCTAGCCCGCTCGGCTGAAATTAAGCGACCTAAAGTTGTGCCGAAGTCAAATCGGTCATCATGGTACTCGAGCGAAACTGAGTGCTTTAACGCTTGCCGCTCCGCCCCACAGCCGTCCAAAGACTCGGGGGAGGCCTCCCCTGAAAGCTGGATTCCCACCGATCGTTTGTTTCAAATCTTAGCCCACTAGCTCAAAAGTAAGCGCTAAAAAGTCCTGCCAAAGTCACATAGGTCGTCATGTTACAATTTAGTCAATAAAGGCCTACTACTGGAGCGAAACCGAGTGCTTTGACGCTCGCCGTTCGGCCCCACGACCTCTGAGAGGCTCGGAAGAGGCCTCCACTGAAAGCTGGATTCCCAAGGATTGTCTGTGTGAATTCCTAGCCCGCTAGGCTGAAATTAAGTCACCTAAAGTCGTGCCGAAGTCAAATCGGTCGTAATGGTATTCGAGCGAAACTGAGTGCTTTAACGCTCGCCACTCGGTCCCACAGCCGTCCAGAGACTTGGGGGAGGCCTCCCCTGAAAGCTGGATTCCCACCGATCGTTTGTTTCAAATTTAGCCCACTAGCTCAAAAGTAAGCGCTAAAAAGTCCTGCCAAAGTCACATAGGTTGTCATGTTACAATTTAGTCAATAAAGGCCTAGTACTGGACCGAAACTGAGTGCTTTAACGCTCGCCGTTCGGCCCCACGACCTCTGAGAGGCTTGGAACAGGCCTCTCCTGAAAGCTGGATTCCCACCGATCGTTTGTTTTAAATCTTAGCCCACTAGCTCAAACGTAAGCGCTAAAAAGTCCTGCCAAAGTCACATAGGTTGTCATGTTACAATTTAGTCAATAAAGGCCTACTACTGGGGAGAAACCGAGTGCTTTAACGCTCGCCGTTCGGCCCCACGACCTCTGAGAGGCTTGGAAGAGGCCTCCCCTGAAAGCTGGATTCCCACCGATCGTTTGTTTCAAATCTTAGCCCACTAGCTCAAAAGTAAGCGCTAAAAAGTCCTGCCAAAGTCACATAGGTCGTCATGTTACAATTTAGTGAATAAAGGCCTACTACTGGAGCGAAACCGAGTGCTTTAACGCTTGCCGCTCGGCCCCACAGCGGTCCAGAGACTCGGGGGAGGCCTCCCCTGAAAGCTGAATTCCCACCGATCGTTTGTTTCAAATCTTAGCCCACTAGCTCAAAAGTAAGCGCTAAAAAGTCCTGCCAAAGCCACATAGGTCGTCATGTTACAATTTAGTCAATAAAGGCCTACTACTGGAGCGAAACCAAGTGCTTTGACGCTCGCCGTTCAGCCCCACGACCTCTGAGAGGCTTGGAAGAGGCCTCCACTGAAAGCTGGATTCCCAAGGATTGTCTGTGTGAATTCCTAGCCCGCTAGGCTGAAATTAAGCGACCTAAAGTCGTGCCGAAATCAAATCGGTCGTAATGGTATTCGAGTGAAACTGAGTGCTTTAACACTCGCCACTCGGTCCCACAGCCGTCCAGAGACTTGGGGGAGGCCTCCCCTGAAAGCTGAATTCCCACCGATCGTTTGTTTCAAATCTTAGCCCACTAGATCAAAAGTAAGCGCTAAAAAGTCCTGCCAAAGTCACATAGGTTGTCATGTTACAATTTAGTCAAGAAAGGCCTACTACTGGAGCGAAACCGCGTGCTTCGACGCTCGCCGTTCGGCCCCACGACCTCCGAGAGGCTTGGAAGAGGCCTCCCTTGAAAGCTGGATTCCCAAGGCTTGTCTGTGTGAAGTCCTAGCCCGCTCGGCTGAAATTAAGCGACCTAAAGTTGTGCCGAAGTCAAATCGGTCATCATGGTACTCGAGCGAAACTGAGTGCTTTAACGCTTGCCGCTCGGCCCCACAGCCGGCCAGAGACTCGGGGGAGGCCTCCCCTGAAAGCTGGATTCCCATCGATCGTGTGTTTCAAATCTTAGCCCACTAGCTCAAAAGTAAGCGCTAAAAAGTCCTGCCAAAGTCACATAGGTCGTCATGTTACAATTTAGTGAATAAAGGCCTACTACTGGAGCGAAACCGAGTGCTTTAACGCTTGCCGCTCGGCCCCACAGCGGTCCAGAGACTTGGGGGAGGCCTCCCCTGAAAGCTGGATTCCCACCGATCGTTTGTTTCAAATCATAGCCCACTAGCTCAAAAGTAAGCGCTAAAAAGTCCTGCCAAAGTCACATAGGTTGTCATGTTACAATTTAGTCAAGAAAGGCCTACTACTGGAGCGAAACCGCGTGCTTCGACGCTCGCCGTTCGGCCCCACGACCTCCGAGAGGCTTGGAAGAGGCCTCCCTTGAAAGCTGGATTCCCAAGGCTTGTCTGTGTGAAGTCCTAGCCCGCTCGGCTGAAATTAAGCGACCTAAAGTTGTGCCGAAGTCAAATCGGTCATCATGGTACTCGAGCGAAACTGAGTGCTTTAACGCTTGCCGCTCGGCCCCACAGCCGGCCAGAGACTCGGGGGAGGCCTCCCCTGAAAGCTGGATTCCCATCGATCGTGTGTTTCAAATCTTAGCCCACTAGCTCAAAAGTAAGCGCTAAAAAGTCCTGCCAAAGTCACATAGGTCGTCATGTTACAATTTAGTGAATAAAGGCCTACTACTGGAGCGAAACCGAGTGCTTTAACGCTTGCCGCTCGGCCCCACAGCGGTCCAGAGACTTGGGGGAGGCCTCCCCTGAAAGCTGGATTCCCACCGATCGTTTGTTTCAAATCATAGCCCACTAGCTCAAAAGTAAGCGCTAAAAAGTCCTGCCAAAGTCACATAGGTTGTCATGTTACAATTTAGTCAAGAAAGGCCTACTACTGGAGCGAAACCGCGTGCTTCGACGCTCGCCGTTCGGCCCCACGACCTCCGAGAGGCTTGGAAGAGGCCTCCCTTGAAAGCTGGATTCCCAAGGCTTGTCTGTGTGAAGTCCTAGCCCGCTCGGCTGAAATTAAGCGACCTAAAGTTGTGCCGAAGTCAAATCGGTCATCATGGTACTCGAGCGAAACTGAGTGCTTTAACGCTTGCCGCTCCGCCCCACAGCCGTCCAAAGACTCGGGGGAGGCCTCCCCTGAAAGCTGGATTCCCACCGATCGTTTGTTTCAAATCTTAGCCCACTAGCTCAAAAGTAAGCGCTAAAAAGTCCTGCCAAAGTCACATAGGTCGTCATGTTACAATTTAGTCAATAAAGGCCTACTACTGGAGCGAAACCGAGTGCTTTGACGCTCGCCGTTCGGCCCCACGACCTCTGAGAGGCTCGGAAGAGGCCTCCACTGAAAGCTGGATTCCCAAGGATTGTCTGTGTGAATTCCTAGCCCGCTAGGCTGAAATTAAGTCACCTAAAGTCGTGCCGAAGTCAAATCGGTCGTAATGGTATTCGAGCGAAACTGAGTGCTTTAACGCTCGCCACTCGGTCCCACAGCCGTCCAGAGACTTGGGGGAGGCCTCCCCTGAAAGCTGGATTCCCACCGATCGTTTGTTTCAAATTTAGCCCACTAGCTCAAAAGTAAGCGCTAAAAAGTCCTGCCAAAGTCACATAGGTTGTCATGTTACAATTTAGTCAATAAAGGCCTAGTACTGGACCGAAACTGAGTGCTTTAACGCTCGCCGTTCGGCCCCACGACCTCTGAGAGGCTTGGAACAGGCCTCTCCTGAAAGCTGGATTCCCACCGATCGTTTGTTTTAAATCTTAGCCCACTAGCTCAAACGTAAGCGCTAAAAAGTCCTGCCAAAGTCACATAGGTTGTCATGTTACAATTTAGTCAATAAAGGCCTACTACTGGGGAGAAACCGAGTGCTTTAACGCTCGCCGTTCGGCCCCACGACCTCTGAGAGGCTTGGAAGAGGCCTCCCCTGAAAGCTGGATTCCCACCGATCGTTTGTTTCAAATCTTAGCCCACTAGCTCAAAAGTAAGCGCTAAAAAGTCCTGCCAAAGTCACATAGGTCGTCATGTTACAATTTAGTGAATAAAGGCCTACTACTGGAGCGAAACCGAGTGCTTTAACGCTTGCCGCTCGGCCCCACAGCGGTCCAGAGACTCGGGGGAGGCCTCCCCTGAAAGCTGGATTCCCACCGATCGTTTGTTTCAAATCTTAGCCCACTAGCTCAAAAGTAAGCGCTAAAAAGTCCTGCCAAAGCCACATAGGTCGTCATGTTACAATTTAGTCAATAAAGGCCTACTACTGGAGCGAAACCAAGTGCTTTGACGCTCGCCGTTCAGCCCCACGACCTCTGAGAGGCTTGGAAGAGGCCTCCACTGAAAGCTGGATTCCCAAGGATTGTCTGTGTGAATTCCTAGCCCGCTAGGCTGAAATTAAGCGACCTAAAGTCGTGCCGAAATCAAATCGGTCGTAATGGTATTCGAGTGAAACTGAGTGCTTTAACACTCGCCACTCGGTCCCACAGCCGTCCAGAGACTTGGGGGAGGCCTCCCCTGAAAGCTGAATTCCCACCGATCGTTTGTTTCAAATCTTAGCCCACTAGATCAAAAGTAAGCGCTAAAAAGTCCTGCCAAAGTCACATAGGTTGTCATGTTACAATTTAGTCAATAAAGGCCTACTACTGGAGTGAAACCGAGTGCTTCGACGCTCGCCGTTCGGCCCCACGAGCTCCGAGAGGCTTGGAAGAGGCCTCCCTTGAAAGCTGGATTTCCACGGCTTGTCTGTGTGAATTCCTAGACCGCTCGGCTGAAATTAAGCGACCTAAAGTCGTGCCGAAGTCAAATCGGTCGTCATGGTACTCGAGCGAAACTGAGTGCTTTAACGCTCGCCGCTCTGCCACACAGCTGTCCAGAGACTCGGGGGAGGCCTCCCCTGAAAGCTGGATTCCCACCGATCGTTTGTTTCAAATCATAGCCCACTAGCTCAAAAGTAAGCGCTAAAAAGTCCTGCCAAAGTCACATAGGTTGTCATGTTACAATTTAGTCAAGAAAGGCCTACTACTGGAGCGAAACCGCGTGCTTCGACGCTCGCCGTTCGGCCCCACGACCTCTGAGAGGCTTGGAAGAGGCCTCCCTTGAAAGCTGGATTCCCAAGGCTTGTCTGTGTGAAGTCCTAGCCCGCTCGGCTGAAATTAAGCGACCTAAAGTTGTGCCGAAGTCAAATCGGTCATCATGGTACTCGAGCGAAACTGAGTGCTTTAACGCTTGCCGCTCGGCCCCACAGCCGGCCAGAGACTCGGGGGAGGCCTCCCCTGAAAGCTGGATTCCCATCGATCGTGTGTTTCAAATCTTAGCCCACTAGCTCAAAAGTAAGCGCTAAAAAGTCCTGCCAAAGTCACATAGGTCGTCATGTTACAATTTAGTGAATAAAGGCCTACTACTGGAGCGAAACCGAGTGCTTTAACGCTTGCCGCTCGGCCCCACAGCGGTCCAGAGACTTGGGGGAGGCCTCCCCTGAAAGCTGGATTCCCACCGATCGTTTGTTTCAAATCATAGCCCACTAGCTCAAAAGTAAGCGCTAAAAAGTCCTGCCAAAGTCACATAGGTTGTCATGTTACAATTTAGTCAAGAAAGGCCTACTACTGGAGCGAAACCGCGTGCTTCGACGCTCGCCGTTCGGCCCCACGACCTCTGAGAGGCTTGGAAGAGGCCTCCACTGAAAGCTGGATTCCCAAGGATTGTCTGTGTGAATTCCTAGCCCGCTAGGCTGAAATTAAGTGACCTAAAGTCGTGCCGAAGTCAAATCGGTCGTAATGGTATTCGAGCGAAACTGAGTGCTTTAACACTCGCCACTCGGTCCCACAGCCGTCCAGAGACTTGGGGGAGGCCTCCCCTGAAAGCTGGATTCCCACCGATCGTTTGTTTCAAATCTTAGCCCACTAGATCAAAAGTAAGCGCTTAAAAGTCCTGCCAAAGTCACATAGGTCGTCATGTTACAATTTAGTGAATAAAGGCCTACTACTGGAGCAAAACCGAGTGCTTTAACGCTTGCCGCTCGGCCCCACAGCGGTCCAGAGACTCGGGGGAGGCCTCCCCTGAAAGCTGGATTCCCACCGATCGTTTGTTTCAAATCTTAGCCCACTAGCTCAAAAGTAAGCGCTTAAAAGTCCTGCCAAAGTCACATAGGTCGTCATGTTACAATTTAGTCAATAAAGGCCTACTACTGGAGCGAAACCGCGTGCTTCGACGCTCGCCGTTCGGCCCCACGACCTCTGAGAGGCTTGGAAGAGGCCTCCACTGAAAGCTGGATTCCCAAGGATTGTCTGTGTGAATTCCTAGCCCGCTAGGCTGAAATTAAGTGACCTAAAGTCGTGCCGAAGTCAAATCGGTCGTAATGGTATTCGAGCGAAACTGAGTGCTTTAACACTCGCCACTCGGTCCCACAGCCGTCCAGAGACTTGGGGGAGGCCTCCCCTGAAAGCTGGATTCCCACCGATCGTTTGTTTCAAATCTTAGCCCACTAGATCAAATGTAAGCGCTAAAAAGTCCTGCCAAAGTCACATAGGTTGTCATGTTACAATTTAGTCAATAAAGGCCTACTACTGGAGCGAAACCGAGTGCTTCGACGCTCGCCGTTCGGCCCCACGAGCTCCGAGAGGCTTGGAAGAGGCCTCCCTTGAAAGCTGGATTCCCACGGCTTGTCTGTGTGAATTCCTAGCCCGCTCGGCTGAAATTAAGCAACCTAAAGTCGTGCCGAAGTCAAATCGGTCGTCATGGTACTCGAGCGAAACTGAGTGCTTTAACGCTCGCCGCTCGGCCACACAGCTGTCCAGAGACTCGGGGGAGGCCTCCCCTAAAAGCTGGATTCCCACCGATCGTTTGTTTCAAATCTTAGCCCACTAGCTCAAAAGTAAGCGCTAAAAAGTCCTGCCAAAATCACATAGGTTGTCATGTAACAATTTAGTCAAGAAAGGCCTACTACTGGAGCGAAACCGAGTGCTTTAACGCTTGCCGCTCGGCCCCACAGCGGTCCAGAGACTTGGGGGAGGCCTCCCCTGAAAGCTGGATTCCCACCGATCGTTTGTTTCAAATCATAGCCCACTAGCTCAAAAGTAAGCGCTAAAAAGTCCTGCCAAAGTCACATAGGTTGTCATGTTACAATTTAGTCAAGAAAAGCCTACTACTGGAGCGAAACCGCGTGCTTCGACGCTCGCCGTTCGGCCCCACGACCTCTGAGAGGCTTGGAAGAGGCCTCCACTGAAAGCTGGATTCCCAAGGATTGTCTGTGTGAATTCCTAGCCCGCTAGGCTGAAATTAAGTGACCTAAAGTCGTGCCGAAGTCAAATCGGTCGTAATGGTATTCGAGCGAAAATGAGTGCTTTAACACTCGCCACTCGGTCCCACAGCCGTCCAGAGACTTGGGGGAGGCCTCCCCTGAAAGCTGGATTCCCACCGATCGTTTGTTTCAAATCTTAGCCCACTAGATCAAATGTAAGCGCTAAAAAGTCCTGCCAAAGTCACATAGGTTGTCATGTTACAATTTAGTCAATAAAGGCCTACTACTGGAGCGAAACCGAGTGCTTCGACGCTCGCCGTTCGGCCCCACGAGCTCCGAGAGGCTTGGAAGAGGCCTCCCTTGAAAGCTGGATTCCCACGGCTTGATTGTGTGAATTCCTAGCCCGCTCGGCTGAAATTAAGCAACCTAAAGTCGTGCCGAAGTCAAATCGGTCGTCATGGTACTCGAGCGAAACTGAGTGCTTTAACGCTCGCCGCTCGGCCACACAGCTGTCCAGAGACTCGGGGGAGGCCTCCCCTAAAAGCTGGATTCCCACCGATCGTTTGTTTCAAATCTTAGCCCACTAGCTCAAAAGTAAGCGCTAAAAAGTCCTGCCAAAATCACATAGGTTGTCATGTAACAATTTAGTCAAGAAAGGCCTACTACTGGAGCGAAACCGAGTGCTTCGACGCTCGCCGTTCGGCCCCACGACCTCCGAGAGGCTTGGAAGAGGCCTCCCTTGAAAGCTGGATTCCCAAGGCTTGTCTGTGTGAAGTCCTAGCCCGCTCGGCTGAAATTAAGCCACCTAAAGTCGTGCCGAAGTCAAATCGGTCATCATGGTACTCGAGCGAAACTGAGTGCTTTAACGCTTGCCGCTCGGCCCCACAGCCGTCCAGAGACTCGGGGGAGGCCTCCCCTGAAAGCTGGATTCCCATCGATCGTTTGTTCAAAATCTTAGCCCACTAGCTCAAAAGTGAGCGCTAAAAAGTCCTGCCAAAGTCACATAGGTCGTCATGTTACAATTTAGTCAATAAAGGCCTACTACTGGAGCGAAACCGAGTGCTTTGACGCTCGCCGTTCGGCCCCACGACCTCTGAGAGGCTTGGAAGAGGCCTCCCCTGAAAGCTGGATTCCCAAGGATTGTATGTGTGAATTCCTAGCCCGCTAGGCTGAAATTAAGTCACCTAAAGTCGTGCCGAAGTCAAATCGGTCGTAATGGTATTAGAGCGAAACTGAGTGCTTTAACGCTCGCCACTCGGTCCCACAGCCGTCCAGAGACTCGGGGGAGGCCTCCCCTGAAAGCTGGATTCCCACCGATCGTTTGTTTCAAATCTTAGCCCACTAGCTAAAAAGTAAGCGCTAAAAAGTCCTGCCAAAGTCACATAGGTCGTCATGTTACAATTTAGTCCATAAAGGCCTACAACTGGAGCGAAACCGAGTGCTTTGACGCTCGCCGTTCGGCCCCACAGCTGTCCAGAGACTCGGGGGAGGCCTCCCCTGAAAGCTGGTTTCCCACCGATCGTTTGTTTCAAATCTTAGCCCACTAGTTCAAAAGTAGGCGCTAAAAAGTCCTGCCAAAGTCACATAGGTCGTCATGTTACAATTGAGTCAATAAAGGCCTACTACTGGGGAGAAACCGAGTGCTTTAACGCTCGCCGTTCGGCCCCACGACCTCTGAGAGGCTTGGAAGAGGCCTCCCCTGAAAGCTGGATTCCCACCGATCGTTTGTTTCAAATCTTAGCCCACTAGCTCAAAAGTAAGCGCTAAAAAGTCCTGCCAAAGTCACATAGGTCGTCATGTTACAATTTAGTGAATAAAGGCCTACTACTGGAGCAAAACCGAGTGCTTTAACGCTTGCCGCTCGGCCCCACAGCGGTCCAGAGACTCGGGGGAGGACTCCCCTGAAAGCTGGATTCCCACCGATAATGTGTTTGAAATCTTAGCCCACTAACTCAAAAGTAAGCGCTAAAATGTCCTGCCAAAATCACATAGGTCGTCATGGTACAATTTAGTCAATAAAGGCCTCCTACTGGAGAGAAACCGAGTGCTTTGACGCTCGCCGTTCGGCCCCACGACCTCTGAGAGGCTTGGAAGAGGCCTCCCCTGAAAGCTGGATTCCCAAGGATTGTCTGTGTGAATTCCTAGCTCGCTAGGCTGAAATTAAGCGACCTAAAGTCGTGCCGAAGTCAAACTGGTCGTCATGGTACTCGAGCGCAACTGAGTGCTTTAAAGCTCGCCGCTCGGCCCCACAGCCGTCCAGAGACTCGGGGGAGGACTCCCCTGAAAGCTGGATTCCCACAGATCGTTTGTTTCAAATCTTAGTGCACTAGGTAAAAAGTAAGCGCTAAAAAGTCCTGCCAAAGTCACATAGGTTGTCATGTTACAATTTAGTCAATAAAGGCCTACTACTGGAGCGAAACCGAGTGCTTTGACACTCGCCGTTCGGGCCCACGACCTCCGAGAGGCTTGGAAGAGGCCTCCCCTGAAAGCTGGATTCCCACCGATCGTTTCTTTCAAATCTTAGCCCAGTAGCTGAAAAGTAGGCGCTAAAAACTCCTGCCAAAATCACATAGATCGTCATGTTACAATTTAGTCAATAAAGGCCTCCTACTGGACCGAAACTGAGTGCTTTAATGCTCGCCGCTCGGCCCCACAGCCGTCCAGAGACTCGGGGGAGGACTCCCCTGAAAGCTGGATTCCCACCGATAATGTGTTTGAAATCTTAGCCCACTAACTCAAAAGTAAGCGCTAAACTGTCCTGCCAAAATCACATAGGTCGTCATGGTACAATTTAGTCAATAAAGGCCTACTACTGGAGAGAAACCGAGTGCTTTGACGCTCGCCACTCTGCCCCACAGCCGTCCAGAGACTCGGGGGAGGACTCCCCTGAAAGCTGGATTCCCACAGATCGTTTGTTTCAAATCTTAGTGCACTAGGTAAAAAGTAAGCGCTAAAAAGTCCTGCCAAAATCACATAGGTCGTCATGGTACAATTTAGTCAATAAAGGCCTACTACTGGAGAGAAACCGAGTGCTATGACGCTCGCCGTTCGGCCCCACGACCTCCGAGAGGCTTGGAAGAGGCCTCCCCTGAAAGCTGGATTCCCACCGATCGTTTGTTTCAAATCTTCGCCCAGTAACTGAAAAGTAGGCGCTAAAAAGTCCTGCCAAAATCACATAGGTCGTCATGTTACAATTTAGTCAATAAAGGCCTATTACTTGACCGAAACTGAGAGCTTTAACGCTCGCCGCTCGGCCCCACAGCCGTCCAGAGACTCGGGGGAGGCCTCCCCCGAAAGCTGGATTCCCACCGATCGTTTGTTTCAAATCTTAGCCCAGTAGCTGAAAAGTAGGCGCTAAAAGGTCCTGCCAAAAACACATAGGTCGTCATGTTACAATTTAGTCAATAAAGGCCTACTACTGGAGAGAAACCGAGTGCTTTGACGCTCGCCGTTCGTCCCCACAGCCGTCCAGAGACTCGGAGGAGGCCTCCCCTGAAAGCTGGATTCCCACCGATCGTTTGTTTCAAATCGTAGCCCACTAGCTCAAAAGTAAGCGCTAAAAAGTCCTGCCAAAGTCACATAGGTTGTCATGTTACAATTTATTCAATAAAGGCCTACTACTGGAGCGAAACCGAGTGCTTCGACGCTCGCCGTTCGGCCCCACGAGCTCCGAGAGGCTTGGAAGAGGCCTCCCTTGAAAGCTGGATTCCCAAGGCTTGTCTGTGTGAATTCCTAGCCCGCTAGGCTGAAATTAAGCGACCTAAAGTCGTGCCGAAGTCAAATCGGTCGTCATGGTACTCGAGCGAAACTGAGTGCTTTAACGCTCGCCGCTCGGCCCCACAGCCGTCCAGAGACTCGGGGGAGGCCTCCCCTGAAAGCTGGATTCCCACCGATCGTTTGTTTTAAATCTTAGCACACTAGCTCAAACGTAAGCGCTAAAAAGTCCTGCCAAAATCACATAGGTCGTCATGTTACAATTTAGTCAATAAAGGCCTATCACTGGACCGAAACTGAGTGCTTTAACGATCGCCGCTCAGCCCCACAGCCGTCCAGAGACTCAGGGGAGGCCTCCCCTGAAAGCTGGATTCCCACCGATCGTTTGTTTCAAATCTTAGCCCACTAGTTCAAAAGTAGGCACTAAAAAGTCCTGCCAAATTCACATAGGTCGTCATGTTACAATTTAGTCAATAAAGGCCTACGACTGGAGAGAAACTGAGTGCTTTGACGCTCACCGTTCGGCCCCACAACCGTCCAGAGATTCGGGGGAGGCCTCCCCTGAAAGCTGGATTCCCACCGATCGTTTGTTTCAAATCTTACCCTAGTAGCTGAAAAGTAGGCGCTAAAAAGTCCTGCCAAAATCACATAGGTCGTCATATTACAATTTAGTCAATAAAGGCCTACTACTGGAGCGAAACCGAGTGCTTTGACGCTCGCCGCTCGGCCCCACAACCTCTGAGAGGCTTGAAAGAGGCCTCCCCTGAAAGCTGGATTCCCAAGGCTTGTCTGTGTTAATTCCTAGCCCGCTCGGCTGAAATTAAGCGACCTAAAGTTGTGCCGAAGTCAAATCGGTCGTCATGGTACTCGAGCGAAACTGAGTGCTATTACGCTCGCCACTCGGCCCCACAGCCGTCCAGAGACTCGGGGGAGGCCTCCCCTGAAAGCTGGATTCCCACCGATCGTTTGTTTCAAATCTTAGCCCAGTAGCTGAAAAGTAGGCGCTAAAAAGTCCTGCCAAAATCACATAGGTTGTGATGTTACAATTTAGTCAATAAAGGGTTACTACTGGAGCGAAACCGAGTGCTTCGACGCTCGCCGTTCGGCCCCACGAGCTTTGAGAGGCTTGGAAGAGGCCTCCCTTGAAGGCTGGATTCCCAAGGCTTGTCTGTGTGAATTCCTAGCCCGCTAGGCTGAAAATAAGCGACCTAAAGTCGTGCCGAAGTCAAATCGGTCGTCATGGTACTCGAGCGAAACTGAGTGCTTTAAAGCTCGCCGCTCGGCCCCACAGCCGTCCAGAGACTCGGGGGAGGACTCCCCTGAAAGCTGAATTCCCACCGATCGTTTGTTTCAAATCTTAGCCCAGTAGCTGAAAAGTAGGCGCTAAAAAGTCCTGCCAAAATCACATAGGTCGTCATGTTACAATTTAGTCAATAAAGGCCTATGACTGGAGAGAAACCGAGTGCTTTGACGCTCGCCGCTCGGCCCCACAGCCGTCCAGAGACTCGGGGGAGGACTCCCCTGAAAGCTGAATTCCCACCAATCATTTGTTTCAAATCTTAGCCCAGTAGCTGAAAAGTAGGCGCTAAAAAGTCCTGCCAAAATCACATAGGTCGTCATGTTACAATTTAGTCAATAAAGGCCTACGACTGGAGAGAAACCGAGTGCTTTGACGCTCACCGTTCGGCCCCACAGCCGTCCAGAGATTCGGGGGAGGCCTCCCCTGAAAGCTGGATTCCCACCGATCGTTTGTTTCAAATCTTAGCCCAGTAGCTGAAAAGTAGGCGCTAAAAAGTCCTGCCAAAGTCACATAGGTTGTCATGTTACAATTTAGTCAATAAAGGCCTACTACTGGAGCGAAACTGAGTGCTTTGACGCTCGCCGTTTGGGCCCACAGCCGTCCAGAGACTCGGGGGAGGCTTCCCCTGAAAGCTGGATTCCCACCGATCGTTTGTTTCAAATCTTAGCCCACTAGCTCAAAAGTGAGCGCTAAAAAGTCTTGCCAAAGTCACATAGGTCGTCATGTTACAATTTAGTCAATAAAGGCCTACTACTGGAGCGAAACCGAGTGCTTTGACGCTCGCCGATAGGCCCCACGACCTCTGAGAGGCTTGGAAGTGGCCTCCCCTGAAAGCTGGATTCCCAAGGATTGTCTGTGTGAATTCCTAGCCCACTAGGCTGAAATTAAGCGACCTAAAGTCATGCCGAAGTCAAATCGGTCGTCATGGTACTCGAGCAAAACTGAGTGCTTTAACGGTCGCCGCTCGGCCCCACAGCAGTCCAGAGACTCGGGGGAGGCCTCCCCTGAAAGCTGGTTTCCCACCGATCGTTTGTTTTAAATCTTAGCCCACTAGCTAAAACGTAAGCGCTAAAAAGTCCTGCCAAAATCACATAGGTCGTCATGTTACAATTTAGTCAATAAAGGCCTATTACTGGACCGAAACTGAGTGCTTTAAGAATCGCCGCTCAGCCCCACAGCCATCCAGAGACTCAGGGGAGGCCTCCCCTGAAAGCTTGATTCCCACCGATCGTTTGTTTCAAATCTTAGCCCAGTAGCTGAAAAGTAGGCGCAAAAAAGTCCTGCCAAAATCACATAGGTCGTCATGTTACAATTTAGTCAATAAAGGCCTACGACTGGAGAGAAACCGAGTGCTTTGACGCTCACCGTTCGGCCCCACAGCCGTCCAGAGATTCGGGGGAGGCCTCCCCTGAAAGCTGGATTCCCACCGATCGTTTGTTTCAAATCTTAGCCCAGTAGCTGAAAAGTAGGCGCTAAAAAGTCCTGCCAAAGTCACATAGGTTGTCATGTTACAATTTAGTCAATAAAGGCCTACTACTGGAGCGAAACTGAGTGCTTTGACGCTCGCCGTTTGGGCCCACAGCCGTCCAGAGACTCGGGGGAGGCTTCCCCTGAAAGCTGGATTCCCACCGATCGTTTGTTTCAAATCTTAGCCCACTAGCTCAAAAGTGAGCGCTAAAAAGTCTTGCCAAAGTCACATAGGTCGTCATGTTACAATTTAGTCAATAAAGGCCTACTACTGGAGCGAAACCGAGTGCTTTGACGCTCGCCGATAGGCCCCACGACCTCTGAGAGGCTTGGAAGTGGCCTCCCCTGAAAGCTGGATTCCCAAGGATTGTCTGTGTGAATTCCTAGCCCACTAGGCTGAAATTAAGCGACCTAAAGTCATGCCGAAGTCAAATCGGTCGTCATGGTACTCGAGCAAAACTGAGTGCTTTAACGGTCGCCGCTCGGCCCCACAGCAGTCCAGAGACTCGGGGGAGGCCTCCCCTGAAAGCTGGTTTCCCACCGATCGTTTGTTTTAAATCTTAGCCCACTAGCTAAAACGTAAGCGCTAAAAAGTCCTGCCAAAATCACATAGGTCGTCATGTTACAATTTAGTCAATAAAGGCCTATTACTGGACCGAAACTGAGTGCTTTAAGAATCGCCGCTCAGCCCCACAGCCATCCAGAGACTCAGGGGAGGCCTCCCCTGAAAGCTTGATTCCCACCGATCGTTTGTTTCAAATCTTAGCCCAGTAGCTGAAAAGTAGGCGCAAAAAAGTCCTGCCAAAATCACATAGGTCGTCATGTTACAATTTAGTCAATAAAGGCCTACGACTGGAGAGAAACCGAGTGCTTTGACGCTCGCCGTTCGGCCCCACAGCCATCCAGAGACTCGGGGGAGGCCTCCCCTGAAAGCTGGAATCCCACCGATCGTGTGTTTCAAATCTGAGCCAACTAGCTCAAAGGTAAGCGCTAAAAAGTCCTGCCAAAGTCACATTGGTTGTCATGTTACAATTTAGTCAACAAAGGCCTACTACTGGAGCGAAACCGAGTGCTTTGACGCTCGCCGTTCGGCCCCATGACCTCCGAGAGGCTTGGAAGAGGCCTCCCCTGAAAGCTGGATTCCCACCGATCGTTTGTTTCAAATCTTAGCCCAGTAGCTGAAAAGTAGGCGCTAAAAAGTCCTGCCAAAATCACATAGGTCGTCATGTTACAATTTAGTCAATAAAGGCCTCCTACTGGACCGAAACTGAGTGCTTTAATGCTCGCCGCTCGGCCCCACAGCCGTCCAGAGACTCAAGGGAGGCGTCCCCTGAAAGCTGGATTCCCACCGATCGTTTGTTTCAAATCTTAGCCCACTAGCTCAAAAGTAGGCGCTAAAAAGTCATGCCAAATTCACATAGGTCGTCATGTTACAATTTAGTCAATAAAGGCCCACTACTGGAGCAAAAACGAGTGCTTTGACGCTCGCCGTTCGGCCCCACAGCTGTCCAGAGACTCGGGGGAGGCCTCCCCTGAAAGCTGGATTCCCACCGATCGTTTGTTTCAAATCTTAGCCGACTAGCTCAAAAGTAGGCGCTAAAAAGTCATGCCAAATTCACATAGGTCGTCATGTTACAATTTAGTCAATAAAGGCCCACTACTGGAGCAAAAACGAGTGCTTCGACGCTCGCCGTTCGGCCCCACGAGCTCCGAGAGGCTTGGAAGAGGCCTCCCTTGAAAGCTGGATTCCCAAGGCTTGTCTGTGTGAATTCCTAGCCCGCTAGGCTGAAATTAAGCGACCTAAAGTCGTGCCGAAGTCAAATCGGTTGTCATGGTACTCGAGCGAAACTGAGTGCTTTAACGCTCGCCGCTCGGCCCCACAGCCGTCCAGAGACTCGGGGTAGGACTCCCCTGAAAGCTGGATTCCCACCGATCGTTTGTTTGAAATCTTAGCGCACTAGGTTAAAAGTAACCGCTAAAAAGTCCTGCCAAAGTCACATAGGTTGTCATGTTACAATTTAGTCAATAAAGGCCTACTACTGGTGCGAAACTGAGTGCTTTGACGCTCGCCGTTCGGGCCCACAGCCGTCCAGAGACTCGGGGAAGGCTTCCCCTGAAAGCTGGATTCCCACCGATCGTTTGTTTCAAATCTTAGCCCACTAGCTCAAAACTAGGCGCTAAAATGTCCTGCCAAAGTCACATAGGTCGTCATGTTACAATTTAGTCAATAAAGGCCTCCTACTGGACCGAAACTGAGTGCTTTAATGCTCGCCGCTCGGCCCCACAGCCGTCCAGAGACTCAAGGGAGGCGTCCCCTGAAAGCTGGATTCCCACCGATCGTTTGTTTCAAATCTTAGCCCACTAGCTCAAAAGTAGGCGCTAAAATGTCCTGCCAAAATCACATAGGTCGTCATGTTACAATTTAGTCAATAAAGGCCTACTACTGGACTTAAAACGAGTGCTTTGACGCTCGCCGTTCGGCCCCACGACCTCCGAGAGGCTTGGAAGAGGCCTCCCTTGAAAGCTGGATTCCCAAGGCTTGTCTGTGTAAATTCCTAGCCCGCTAGGTAGAAATTAAGCGACCTAAAGTCGTGCCGAAGTAAAATTGGTCGTCATGGTACTCGAGCGAAACTGAGTGCTTTAACGCTCGCCGCTCGGCCCCACAACCGTCCAGAGACTCGGGGGAGGCCTCCCCTGAAAGCTGGATTCACACCGATAATGTGTTTCAAATCTTAGCCCACTAGCTCAAAAGTAAGCGCTAAAAAGTCCTGCCAAAATCACATCGGTCGTCATGTTACAATTTAGTCAATAAAGGCCTACTACTGGAGAGAAACCGAGTGCTTTGACGCTCGCCATTCGGCCCCACAGCCGTCCCGAGTCTCGGGGGAGGTCTCCCCTGAAAGCTGGATTCCCACCGATCATTTGTTTCAAATCTTAGCCCAGTTGCTGAAAAGTAGGCACTAAAAAGTCCTGCCAAAATCACATAGGTCGTCATGTTACAATTTACTCAATAAAGGCCTACTACTGGAGAGAAACCGAGTGCTTTGACGCTCGCCGTTCGGCCCCACAGCCGCCCAGAGACTCGGGGGAGGCCTCCCCTGAAAGCTGGATTCCCACCGAGCGTTTGTTTCAAATCTTAGTCCACTAACTCAAAAGTAGGCGCTAAAAAGTCGTGCCAAAGTCACATAGGTCGTCATGTTACAATTTAGTCAATAAAGGCCAACTACTGGAGAGAAACCGAATGCTATGACGCTCGCCGTTCGGCCCCACGAGCTCCGAGAGGCTTGGAAGAGACCTCCCCTGAAAGCTGGATTCCCACCGATCGTTTGTTTCAAATCTTAGCCCAGTAGCTGAAAAGTAGGCGCTAAAAAGTCCTGCCAAAATCACATGGGTCGTCATGTTACAATTTAGTCAATAAAGGCCTACTACTGGAGAGAAACCGAGTGCTTTGACGCTCGCCGTTCGGCCCCACAGCCGTCCAGAGACTCGGGGGAGGCCTCCCCTGAAAGCTGGATTCCCACCGATCGTTTGTTATAAATCTTAGTCCACTAGCTCAAAAGGAAGCGCTAAAAAGTCCTGCCAAAATCACATAGGTCGTCATGTTACAATTTAGTCAATAAAGGCCTACTACTGGAGAGAAACCGAGTGCTTTGACGCTCGCCGTTCGGCCCCACGACCTCTGAGAGGCTTGGAAGAGGCCTCCCCTGAAAGCTGGATTCCCAAGGATTGTCTGTGTGAATTCCTAGCCGGCTAAGCTGAAATTAAGCGACCTAAAGTCGTGCCGAAGTCAAATCGGTCGTCATGGTACTCGAGCGAAACTGAGTGATTAAACGCTCGCCGCTCGGCCCCACAGCCGTCCAGAGAGTCGGGGGAGGCTTCCCCTGAAAGCTGGATTCCCACCGATCGTTTGTTTAATATCTTAGCCGAGTAGCTGAAAAGTAGGCGCTAAAAAGTCCTGCCAAAATCACATAGGTCGTCATGTTACAATTTAGTCAATAAAGGCCTACTACTGGAGAGAAACCGAGTGCTTTGACGCTCGCCGTTCGGCCCCACAGCCGTCCAGAGACTCGGGGGAGGCCTCCCCTGAAAGCTGGATTCCCACCGATCGTCTGTTTCAAATCTTAGTCCACTAGCTCAAAAGGAAGCGCTAAAAAGTCCTGCCAAAATCACATAGGTCGTCATGTTACAATTTAGTCAATAAAGGCCTCCTACTGGAGAGAAACCGAGTGCTTTGACGCTCGCCGTTCGGCCCCACGACCTCTGAGAGGCTTGGAAGAGGCCTCCCCTGAAAGCTGGATTCCCAAGGATTGTCTGTGTGAATTCCTAGCTCGCTAGGCTGAAATTAAGCGACCTAAAGTCGTGCCGAAGTCAAACTGGTCGTCATGGTACTCGAGCGCAACTGAGTGCTTTAAAGCTCGCCGCTCGGCCCCACAGCCGTCCAGAGACTCGGGGGAGGACTCCCCTGAAAGCTGGATTCCCACAGATCGTTTGTTTCAAATCTTAGTGCACTAGGTAAAAAGTAAGCGCTAAAAAGTCCTGCCAAAGTCACATAGGTTGTCATGTTACAATTTAGTCAATAAAGGCCTACTACTGGAGCGAAAACGAGTGCTTTGACACTCGCCGTTCGGGCCCACGACCTCCGAGAGGCTTGGAAGAGGCCTCCCCTGAAAGCTGGATTCCCACCGATCGTTTCTTTCAAATCTTAGCCCAGTAGCTGAAAAGTAGGCGCTAAAAAGTCCTGCCAAAATCACATAGATCGTGATGTTACAATTTAGTCAATAAAGGCCTCCTACTGGACCGAAACTGAGTGCTTTAATGCTCGCCGCTCGGCCCCACAGCCGTCCAGAGACTCGGGGGAGGACTCCCCTGAAAGCTGGATTCCCACCGATAATGTGTTTGAAATCTTAGCCCACTAACTCAAAAGTAAGCGCTAAAATGTCCTGCCAAAATCACATAGGTCGTCATGGTACAATTTAGTCAATAAAGGCCTACTACTGGAGAGAAACCGAGTGCTTTGACGCTCGCCACTCTGCCCCACAGCAGTCCAGAGACTCGGGGGAGGACTCCCCTGAAAGCTGGATTCCCACCGATCGTTTGTTTCAAATCTTAGCCCACTAGGTCAAACGTAGGCGCTAAAAAGTCTTGCCAAAGTCACATAGGTCGTCATGTTACAATTTAGTCAATAAAGGCCTACTACTGGAGAGAAACCGAGTGCTATGACGCTCGCCGTTCGGCCCCACGACCTCCGAGAGGCTTGGAAGAGGCCTCCCCTGAAAGCTGGATTCCCACCGATCGTTTGTTTCAAATCTTCGCCCAGTAACTGAAAAGTAGGCGCTAAAAAGTCCTGCCAAAATCACATAGGTCGTCATGTTACAATTTAGTCAATAAAGGCCTATTACTTGACCGAAACTGAGAGCTTTAACGCTCGCCGCTCGGCCCCACAGCCGTCCAGAGACTCGGGGGAGGCCTCCCCCGAAAGCTGGATTCCCACCGATCGTTTGTTTCAAATCTTAGCCCAGTAGCTGAAAAGTAGGCGCTAAAAGGTCCTGCCAAAATCACATAGGTCGTCATGTTACAATTTAGTCAATAAAGGCCTACTACTGGAGAGAAACCGAGTGCTTTGACGCTCGCCGTTCGTCCCCACAGCCGTCCAGAGACTCGGAGGAGGCCTCCCCTGAAAGCTGGATTCCCACCGATCGTTTGTTTCAAATCTTAGCCCACTAGTTCAAAAGTAGGCGCTAAAAAGTCCTGCCAAAGTCACATAGATCTTCATGTTACAATTTAGTCAATAAAGGCCTACTACTGGGGAGAAACCGAGTGCTTTGAAGCTCGCCGTTCGGGCCCACAGCCGTCCAGAGACTTGGGGGAGGCCTCCCCTGAAAGCTGAATTCCCACCGATCGCTTGTTTCAAATCTTAGCCCACTAGATCAAAAGTAAGCGCTAAAAAGTCCTGCCAAAGTCACATAGGTTGTCATGTTACAATTTAGTCAATAAAGGCCTACTACTGGAGCGAAACCGAGTGCTTCGACGCTCGCCGTTCGGCCCCACGAGCTCCGAGAGGCTTGGAAGAGGCCTCCCTTGAAAGCTGGATTCCCACGGCTTGTCTGTGTGAATTCCTAGCCCGCTCGGCTGAAATTAAGCGACCTAAAGTCGTGCCGAAGTCAAATCGGTCGTCATGGTACTCGAGCGAAACTGAGTGCTTTAACGCTCGCCGCTCGGCCACACAGCTGTCCAGAGACTCGGGGGAGGCCTCCCCTGAAAGGTGGATTCCCACCGATCGTTTGTTTCAAGTCTTAGCCCACTAGCTCAAAAGTAAGCGCTAAAAAGTCCTGCCAAACTCACATAGGTTGTCATGTTACAATTTAGTCAAGAAAGGCCTACTACTGGAGCGAAACCGAGTGCTTCGACGCTCGCCGTTCGGCCCCACGACCTCCGAGAGGCTTGGAAGAGGCCTCCCTTGAAAGCTGGATTCCCAAGGCTTGTCTGTGTGAATTCCTAGCCCGCTCGGCTGAAATTAAGCGACCTAAAGTCGTGCCGAAGTCAAATCGGTCGTCATGGTACTCGAGCGAAACTGAGTGCTTTAACGCTTGCCGCTCGGCCCCACAGCCGTCCAGAGACTCGGGAGAGGTCTCCCCTGAAAGCTGGATTCACACCGATCGTTTGTTTCAAATCTTAGCCCACTAGCTCAAAATTAAGCGCTAAAAAGAACTGCCAAAGTCACATAGGTTGTCATGTTACAATTTAGTCAAGAATGGCCTACTACTGGAGCGAAACCGAGTGCTTCGACGCTCGCCGTTCGGCCCCACGACCTCCGAGAGGCTTGGAAGAGGCCTCCCTTGAAAGCTGGATTCCCAAGGCTTGTCTGTGTGAAGTCCTAGCCCGCTCGGCTGAAATTAAGCGACCTAAAGTTGTGCCGAAGTCAAATCGGTCATCGTGGTACTCGAGCGAAACTGAGTGCTTTAACGCTTGCCGCTCCGCCCCACAGCCGTCCAGAGACTCGGGGGAGGCCTCCCCTGAAAGCCCACTAGCTCAAAAGTAAGCGCTAAAAAGTCCTGCCAAAGTCACATAGGTTGTCATGTTACAATTTAGTCGATAAAGGCCTACTACTGGACCGAAACTGAGTGCTTAAACGCTCGCCGTTCGGCCCCACGACCTCTGAGAGGCTTGGAAGAGGCCTCCCCTGAAAGCTGGATTCCCACCGATCGTTTGTTTCAAATCTTAGCCCACTAGCTCAAAAGTAGGCGCTAAAAAGTCCTGCCAAAGTCACATAGATCGTCATGTTACAATTTAGTCAATAAAGGCCTACTACTGGGGAGAAACCGAGTGCTTTAACGCTCGCCGTTCGGCCCCACGACCTCTGAGAGGCTTGGAAGAGGCCTCCCCTGAAAGCTGGATTCCCACCGATCGTTTGTTTTAAATCTTAGCCCACTAGCTCAAACGTAAGCGCTAAAAAGTCCTGCCAAAATCACATAGGTCGTCATGTTACAATTTAGTCAATAAAGGCCTATTACTGGACCGAAACAGAGTGCTGTAACGCTCGCCGTTCGGCCCCACAGCTGTCCAGAGACTCGGGGGAGGCCTCCCCTGAAAGCTGGTTTCCCACCGATCATTTTTTTCAAATCTTAGCCCACTCGTTCAAAAGTACGCGCTAAAATGTCCTGCCAAAGTCACATAGATCGTCATGTTAGAATTTAGTCAATAAAGGCCTACTACTGGGGAGAAACCGAGTGCTTTGAAGCTCGCCGCTCGGCCACACAGCTGTCCAGAGACTCGGGGGAGGCCATCCCTAAAAGCTGGATTCCCACCGATCGTTTGTTTCAAATCTTAGCCCACTAGCTCAAAAGTAAGCGCTAAAAAGTCCTGCCAAAGTCACATAGGTTGTCATGTTACAATTTAGTCAAGAAAGGCCTACTACTGGAGCGAAACAGAGTGCTTCGACGCTCGCCGTTCGGCCCCACGAGCTCAGAGAGGCTTAGAAGAGGCCTCCCTTGAAAGCTGGATTCCCACGGCTTGTCTGTGTGAATTCCTAGCCCGCTCGGCTGATATTAAGCGACCTAAAGTCGTGCCGAAGTCAAATCGGTCGTCATGGTACTCGAGCGAAACTGAGTGCTTTAACGCTCGCCGCTCGGCCACACAGCTGTCCAGAGACTCGGGGGAGGCCTCCCCTAAAAGCTGGATTCCCACCGATCGTTTGTTTCAAATCTTAGCCCACTAGCTCAAAAGTAAGCGCTAAAAAGTCCTGCCAAAATCACATAGGTTGTCATGTTACAATTTAGTCAAGAAAGGCCTACTACTGGAGCGAAACCGAGTGCTTCGACGCTCGCCGTTCGGCCCCACGACCTCCGAGAGGCTTGGAAGAGGCCTCCCTTGAAAGCTGGATTCCCAAGGCTTGTCTGTGTGAAGTCCTAGCCCGCTCGGCTGAAATTAAGCGACCTAAAGTTGTGCCGAAGTCAAATCGGTCATCATGGTACTCGAACGAAACTGAGTGCTTTAACGCATGCCGCTCGGCCCCACAGCCGTCCAGAGACTCGGGGGAGGCCTCCCCTGAAAGCTGGATTCCCATCGATCGTTTGTTCAAAATCTTAGCCCACTAGCTCAAAAGTAAGCGCTAAAAAGTCCTGCCAAAGTCACATAGGTCGTCATGTTACAATTTAGTGAATAAAGACCTACTACTGGAGCGAAACCGAGTGCTTTAACACTCGCCACTCGGTCCCACAGCCGTCCAGAGACTCGGGGGTGGCGTCCCCTGAAAGCTGGATTCCCACCGATCGTTTGTTTCAAATCTTAGCCCACTAGCTCAAAAGTGAGTGCTAAAAAGCCCTGCCAAAGTCACATAGGTCGTCATGTTACAATTTAGTCAATAAAGGCCTACTACTGGAGCGAAACCGAGTGCTTTGACATTCGCCGTTCGGCCCCACGACCTCTGAGAGGCTTGGAAGAGGCCTCCCCTGAAAGCTGGATTCCCAAGGATTGTATGTGTGAAATCCTAGCCCGCTAGGCTTACATTAAGTCACCTAAAGTCGTGCCGAAGTCAAATCGGTCGTAATGGTATTAGAGCGAAACTGAGTGCTTTAACGCTCGCCACTCGGTCCCACAGCCGTCCAGAGACTTGGGGGAGGCCTCCCCTGAAAGCTGGATTCCCACCGATCGTTTGTTTCAAATCTTAGCCCACTAGCTCAAAAGTAGGCGCTAAAAAGTCCTGCCAAAGTCACATAGATCGTCATGTTACAATTTAGTCAATAAAGGCCTACTACTGGGGAGAAACCGAGTGCTTTAACGCTCGCCGTTCGGCCCCACGACCTCTGAGAGGCTTGGAAGAGGCCTCCCCTGAAAGCTGGATTCCCACCGATCGTGTGTTTTAAATCTTAGCCCACTAGCTCAAACGTAAGCGCTAAAAAGTCCTGCCAAAATCACATAGGTCGTCATGTTACAATTTAGTCAATAAAGGCCTATTACTGGACCGAAACAGAGTGCTGTAACGCTCGCCGTTCGGCCCCACAGCTGTCCAGAGACGCGGGGGAGGCCTCCCCTGAAAGCTGGTTTCCCACCGATCGTTTTTTCAAATCTTAGCCCACTCGTTCAAAAGTACGCGCTAAAATGTCCTGCCAAAGTCACATAGATCGTCATGTTACAATTTAGTCAATAAAGGCCTACTACTGGGGAGAAACCGAGTGCTTTGAAGCTCGCCGTTCGGCCCCACAGCCGTCCAGAGACTTGGGGGAGGCCTCCCCTGAAAGCTGAATTCCCACCGATCGCTTGTTTCAAATCTTAGCCCACTAGATCAAAAGTAAGCGCTAAAAAGTCCTGCCAAAGTCACATAGGTTGTCATGTTACAATTTAGTCAATAAAGGCCTACTACTGGAGCGAAACCGAGTGCTTCGACGCTCGCCGTTCGGCCCCACGAGCTCCGAGAGGCTTGGAAGAGGCCTCCCTTGAAAGCTGGATTCCCACGGCTTGTCTGTGTGAATTCCTAGCCCGCTCGGCTGAAATTAAGCGACCTAAAGTCGTGCCGAAGTCAAATCGGTCGTCATGGTACTCGAGCGAAACTGAGTGCTTTAACGCTCGCCGTTCGGCCCCACAGCTGTCCAGAGACGCGGGGGAGGCCTCCCCTGAAAGCTGGTTTCCCACCGATCGTTTTTTCAAATCTTAGCCCACTCGTTCAAAAGTACGTGCTAAAATGTCCTGCCAAAGTCACATAGATCGTCATGTTACAATTTAGTCAATAAAGGCCTACTACTGGGGAGAAACCGAGTGCTTTGAAGCTCGCCGTTCGGCCCCACAGCCGTCCAGAGACTTGGGGGAGGCCTCCCCTGAAAGCTGAATTCCCACCGATCGCTTGTTTCAAATCTTAGCCCACTAGATCAAAAGTAAGCGCTAAAAAGTCCTGCCAAAGTCACATAGGTTGTCATGTTACAATTTAGTCAATAAAGGCCTACTACTGGAGCGAAACCGAGTGCTTCGACGCTCGCCGTTCGGCCCCACGAGCTCCGAGAGGCTTGGAAGAGGCCTCCCTTGAAAGCTGGATTCCCACGGCTTGTCTGTGTGAATTCCTAGCCCGCTCGGCTGGAATTAAGCGACCTAAAGTCGTGCCGAAGTCAAATCGGTCGTCATGGTACTCGAGCGAAACTGAGTGCTTTAACGCTCGCCGCTCGGCCACACAGCTGTCCAGAGACTCGGGGGAGGCCTCCCCTGAAAGCTGGATTCCCACCGATCGTTTGTTTCAAATCTTAGCCCACTAGCTCAAAAGTAAGCGCTAAAAAGTCCTGCCAAAGTCACATAGGTTGTCATGTTACAATTTAGTCAAGAAAGGACTACTACTGGAGCGAAACCGAGTGCTTCGACGCTCGCCGTTCGGCCCCACGACCTCCGAGAGGCTTGGAAGAGGCCTCCCTTGAAAGCTGGATTCCCAAGGCTTGTCTGTGTTAATTCCTAGCCCGCTCGGCTGAAATTAAGCGACCTAAAGTCGTGCCGAAGTCAAATCGGTCGTCATGGTACTCGAGCGAAACTGAGTGCTTTAACGCTTGCCGCTCGGCCCCATAGCCGTCCAGAGACTCGGGGGAGGTCTCCCCTGAAAGCTGGATTCACACCGATCGTTTGTTTCAAATCTTAGCCCACTAGCTCAAAATTAAGCGCTAAAAAGAACTGCCAAAGTCACATAGGTTGTCATGTTACAATTTAGTCAAGAATGGCCTACTACTGGAGCGAAACCGAGTGCTTTGACATTCGCCGTTCGGCCCCACGACCTCTGAGAGGCTTGGAAGAGGCCTCCCCTGAAAGCTGGATTCCCAAGGATTGTATGTGTGAAATCCTAGCCCGCTAGGCTTAAATTAAGTCACCTAAAGTCGTGCCGAAGTCAAATCGGTCGTAATGGTATTAGAGCGAAACTGAGTGCTTTAACGCTCGCCACTCGGTCCCACAGCCGTCCAGAGACTTGGGGGAGGCCTCCCCTGAAAGCTGGATTCCCACCGATCGTTTGTTTCAAATCTTAGCCCACTAGCTCAAAAGTAGGCGCTAAAAAGTCCTGCCAAAGTCACATAGATCGTCATGTTACAATTTAGTCAATAAAGGCCTACTACTGGGGAGAAACCGAGTGCTTTAACGCTCGCCGTTCGGCCCCACGACCTCTGAGAGGCTTGGAAGAGGCCTCCCCTGAAAGCTGGATTCCCACCGATCGTGTGTTTTAAATCTTAGCCCACTAGCTCAAACGTAAGCGCTAAAAAGTCCTGCCAAAATCACATAGGTCGTCATGTTACAATTTAGTCAATAAAGGCCTATTACTGGACCGAAACAGAGTGCTGTAACGCTCGCCGTTCGGCCCCACAGCTGTCCAGAGACGCGGGGGAGGCCTCCCCTGAAAGCTGGTTTCCCACCGATCGTTTTTTTCAAATCTTAGCCCACTCGTTCAAAAGTACGCGCTAAAATGTCCTGCCAAAGTCACATAGATCGTCATGTTACAATTTAGTCAATAAAGGCCTACTACTGGGGAGAAACCGAGTGCTTTGAAGCTCGCCGTTCGGCCCCACAGCCGTCCAGAGACTTGGGGGAGGCCTCCCCTTAAAGCTGAATTCCCACCGATCGCTTGTTTCAAATCTTAGCCCACTAGATCAAAAGTAAGCGCTAAAAAGTCCTGCCAAAGTCACATAGGTTGTCATGTTACAATTTAGTCAATAAAGGCCTACTACTGGAGCGAAACCGAGTGCTTCGACGCTCGCCGTTCGGCCCCACGAGCTCCGAGAGGCTTGGAAGAGGCCTCCCTTGAAAGCTGGATTCCCACGGCTTGTCTTTGTGAATTCCTAGCCCGCTCGGCTGAAATTAAGCGACCTAAAGTCGTGCCGAAGTCAAATCGGTCGTCATGGTACTCGAGCGAAACTGAGTGCTTTAACGCTCGCCGCTCGGCCACACAGCTGTCCAGAGACTCGGGGGAGGCCTCCCCTGAAAGCTGGATTCCCACCGATCGTTTGTTTCAAATCTTAGCCCACTAGCTCAAAAGTAAGCGCTAAAAAGTCCTGCCAAAGTCACATAGGTTGTCATGTTACAATTTAGTCAAGAAAGGACTACTACTGGAGCGAAACCGAGTGCTTCGACGCTCGCCGTTCGGCCCCACGACCTCCGAGAGGCTTGGAAGAGGCCTCCCTTGAAAGCTGGATTCCCAAGGCTTGTCTGTGTGAATTCCTAGCCCGCTCGGCTGAAATTAAGCGACCTAAAGTCGTGCCGAAGTCAAATCGGTCGTCATGGTACTCGAGCGAAACTGAGTGCTTTAACGCTTGCCGCTCGGCCCCATAGCCGTCCAGAGACTCGGGGGAGGTCTCCCCTGAAAGCTGGATTCACACCGATCGTTTGTTTCAAATCTTAGCCCACTAGCTCAAAATTAAGCGCTAAAAAGAACTGCCAAAGTCACATAGGTTGTCATGTTACAATTTAGTCAAGAATGGCCTACTACTGGAGCGAAACCGAGTGCTTCGACGCTCGCCGTTCGGCCCCACGACCTCCGAGAGGCTTGGAAGAGGCCTCCCTTGAAAGCTGGATTCCCAAGGCTTGTCTGTGTGAAGTCCTAGCCCGCTCGGCTGAAATTAAGCGACCTAAAGTTGTGCCGAAGTCAAATCGGTCATCATGGTACTCGAGCGAAACTGAGTGCTTTAACGCTTGCCGCTCCGCCCCACAGCCGTCCAAAGACTCGGGGGAGGCCTCCCCTGAAAGCTGGATTCCCACCGATCGTTTGTTTCAAATCTTAGCCCACTAGCTCAAAAGTAAGCGCTAAAAAGTCCTGCCAAAGTCACATAGGTCGTCATGTTACAATTTAGTCAATAAAGGCCTACTACTGGAGCGAAACCGAGTGCTTTGACGCTCGCCGTTCGGCCCCACGACCTCTGAGAGGCTCGGAAGAGGCCTCCACTGAAAGCTGGATTCCCAAGGATTGTCTGTGTGAATTCCTAGCCCGCTAGGCTGAAATTAAGTGACCTAAAGTCGTGCCGAAGTCAAATCGGTCGTAATGGTGTTCGAGCGAAACTGAGTGCTTTAACGCTCGCCACTCGGTCCCACAGCCGTCCAGAGACTTGGGGGAGGCCTCCCCTGAAAGCTGGATTCCCACCGATCGTTTGTTTCAAATTTAGCCCACTAGCTCAAAAGTAAGCGCTAAAAAGTCCTGCCAAAGTCACATAGGTTGTCATGTTACAATTTAGTCAATAAAGGCCTAGTACTGGAGCGAAACTGAGTGCTTTAACGCTCGCCGTTCGGCCCCACGACCTCTGAGAGGCTTGGAACAGGCCTCTCCTGAAAGCTGGATTCCCACCGATCGTTTGTTTTAAATCTTAGCCCACTAGCTCAAACGTAAGCGCTAAAAAGTCCTGCCAAAGTCACATAGGTTGTCATGTTACAATTTAGTCAATAAAGGCCTACTACTGGGGAGAAACCGAGTGCTTTAACGCTCGCCGTTCGGCCCCACGACCTCTGAGAGGCTTGGAAGAGGCCTCCCCTGAAAGCTGGATTCCCACCGATCGTTTGTTTCAAATCTTAGCCCACTAGCTCAAAAGTAAGCGCTAAAAAGTCCTGCCAAAGTCACATAGGTCGTCATGTTACAATTTAGTGAATAAAGGCCTACTACTGGAGCGAAACCGAGTGCTTTAACGCTTGCCGCTCGGCCCCACAGCGGTCCAGAGACTCGGGGGAGGCCTCCCCTGAAAGCTGGATTCCCACCGATCGTTTGTTTCAAATCTTAGCCCACTAGCTCAAAAGTAAGCGCTAAAAAGTCCTGCCAAAGCCACATAGGTCGTCATGTTACAATTTAGTCAATAAAGGCCTACTACTGGAGCGAAACCAAGTGCTTTGACGCTCGCCGTTCAGCCCCACGACCTCTGAGAGGCTTGGAAGAGGCCTCCACTGAAAGCTGGATTCCCAAGGATTGTCTGTGTGAATTCCTAGCCCGCTAGGCTGAAATTAAGCGACCTAAAGTCGTGCCGAAATCAAATCGGTCGTAATGGTATTCGAGTGAAACTGAGTGCTTTAACACTCGCCACTCGGTCCCACAGCCGTCCAGAGACTTGGGGGAGGCCTCCCCTGAAAGCTGAATTCCCACCGATCGTTTGTTTCAAATCTTAGCCCACTAGATCAAAAGTAAGCGCTAAAAAGTCCTGCCAAAGTCACATAGGTTGTCATGTTACAATTTAGTCAATAAAGGCCTACTACTGGAGTGAAACCGAGTGCTTCGACGCTCGCCGTTCGGCCCCACGAGCTCCGAGAGGCTTGGAAGAGGCCTCCCTTGAAAGCTGGATTTCCACGGCTTGTCTGTGTGAATTCCTAGACCGCTCGGCTGAAATTAAGCGACCTAAAGTCGTGCCGAAGTCAAATCGGTCGTCATGGTACTCGAGCGAAACTGAGTGCTTTAACGCTCGCCGCTCGGCCACACAGCTGTCCAGAGACTCGGGGGAGGCCTCCCCTGAAAGCTGGATTTCCACCGATCGTTTGTTTCAAATCATAGCCCACTAGCTCAAAAGTAAGCGCTAAAAAGTCCTGCCAAAGTCACATAGGTTGTCATGTTACAATTTAGTCAAGAAAGGCCTACTACTGGAGCGAAACCGCGTGCTTCGACGCTCGCCGTTCGGCCCCACGACCTCCGAGAGGCTTGGAAGAGGCCTCCCTTGAAAGCTGGATTCCCAAGGCTTGTCTGTGTGAAGTCCTAGCCCGCTCGGCTGAAATTAAGCGACCTAAAGTTGTGCCGAAGTCAAATCGGTCATCATGGTACTCGAGCGAAACTGAGTGCTTTAACGCTTGCCGCTCGGCCCCACAGCCGGCCAGAGACTCGGGGGAGGCCTCCCCTGAAAGCTGGATTCCCATCGATCGTGTGTTTCAAATCTTAGCCCACTAGCTCAAAAGTAAGCGCTAAAAAGTCCTGCCAAAGTCACATAGGTCGTCATGTTACAATTTAGTGAATAAAGGCCTACTACTGGAGCGAAACCGAGTGCTTTAACGCTTGCCGCTCGGCCCCACAGCGGTCCAGAGACTTGGGGGAGGCCTCCCCTGAAAGCTGGATTCCCACCGATCGTTTGTTTCAAATCATAGCCCACTAGCTCAAAAGTAAGCGCTAAAAAGTCCTGCCAAAGTCACATAGGTTGTCATGTTACAATTTAGTCAAGAAAGGCCTACTACTGGAGCGAAACCGCGTGCTTCGACGCTCGCCGTTCGGCCCCACGACCTCCGAGAGGCTTGGAAGAGGCCTCCCTTGAAAGCTGGATTCCCAAGGCTTGTCTGTGTGAAGTCCTAGCCCGCTCGGCTGAAATTAAGCGACCTAAAGTTGTGCCGAAGTCAAATCGGTCATCATGGTACTCGAGCGAAACTGAGTGCTTTAACGCTTGCCGCTCCGCCCCACAGCCGTCCAAAGACTCGGGGGAGGCCTCCCCTGAAAGCTGGATTCCCACCGATCGTTTGTTTCAAATCTTAGCCCACTAGCTCAAAAGTAAGCGCTAAAAAGTCCTGCCAAAGTCACATAGGTCGTCATGTTACAATTTAGTCAATAAAGGCCTACTACTGGAGCGAAACCGAGTGCTTTGACGCTCGCCGTTCGGCCCCACGACCTCTGAGAGGCTCGGAAGAGGCCTCCACTGAAAGCTGGATTCCCAAGGATTGTCTGTGTGAATTCCTAGCCCGCTAGGCTGAAATTAAGTCACCTAAAGTCGTGCCGAAGTCAAATCGGTCGTAATGGTATTCGAGCGAAACTGAGTGCTTTAACGCTCGCCACTCGGTCCCACAGCCGTCCAGAGACTTGGGGGAGGCCTCCCCTGAAAGCTGGATTCCCACCGATCGTTTGTTTCAAATTTAGCCCACTAGCTCAAAAGTAAGCGCTAAAAAGTCCTGCCAAAGTCACATAGGTTGTCATGTTACAATTTAGTCAATAAAGGCCTAGTACTGGACCGAAACTGAGTGCTTTAACGCTCGCCGTTCGGCCCCACGACCTCTGAGAGGCTTGGAACAGGCCTCTCCTGAAAGCTGGATTCCCACCGATCGTTTGTTTTAAATCTTAGCCCACTAGCTCAAACGTAAGCGCTAAAAAGTCCTGCCAAAGTCACATAGGTTGTCATGTTACAATTTAGTCAATAAAGGCCTACTACTGGGGAGAAACCGAGTGCTTTAACGCTCGCCGTTCGGCCCCACGACCTCTGAGAGGCTTGGAAGAGGCCTCCCCTGAAAGCTGGATTCCCACCGATCGTTTGTTTCAAATCTTAGCCCACTAGCTCAAAAGTAAGCGCTAAAAAGTCCTGCCAAAGTCACATAGGTCGTCATGTTACAATTTAGTGAATAAAGGCCTACTACTGGAGCGAAACCGAGTGCTTTAAACGCTTGCCGCTCGGCCCCACAGCGGTCCAGAGACTCGGGGGAGGCCCTCCCCTGAAAGCTGAATTCCCACCGATCGTTTGTTTCAAATCTTAGCCCACTAGCTCAAAAGTAAGCGCTAAAAAGTCCTGCCAAAGCCACATAGGTCGTCATGTTACAATTTAGTCAATAAAGGCCTACTACTGGAGCGAAACCAAGTGCTTTGACGCTCGCCGTTCAGCTCCACGACCTCTGAGAGGCTTGGAAGAGGCCTCCACTGAAAGCTGGATTCCCAAGGATTGTCTGTGTGAATTCCTAGCCCGCTAGGCTGAAATTAAGCGACCTAAAGTCGTGCCGAAATCAAATCGGTCGTAATGGTATTCGAGTGAAACTGAGTGCTTTAACACTCGCCACTCGGTCCCACAGCCGTCCAGAGACTTGGGGGAGGCCTCCCCTGAAAGCTGAATTCCCACCGATCGTTTGTTTCAAATCTTAGCCCACTAGATCAAAAGTAAGCGCTAAAAAGTCCTGCCAAAGTCACATAGGTTGTCATGTTACAATTTAGTCAAGAAAGGCCTACTACTGGAGCGAAACCGCGTGCTTCGACGCTCGCCGTTCGGCCCCACGACCTCCGAGAGGCTTGGAAGAGGCCTCCCTTGAAAGCTGGATTCCCAAGGCTTGTCTGTGTGAAGTCCTAGCCCGCTCGGCTGAAATTAAGCGACCTAAAGTTGTGCCGAAGTCAAATCGGTCATCATGGTACTCGAGCGAAACTGAGTGCTTTAACGCTTGCCGCTCGGCCCCACAGCCGGCCAGAGACTCGGGGGAGGCCTCCCCTGAAAGCTGGATTCCCATCGATCGTGTGTTTCAAATCTTAGCCCACTAGCTCAAAAGTAAGCGCTAAAAAGTCCTGCCAAAGTCACATAGGTCGTCATGTTACAATTTAGTGAATAAAGGCCTACTACTGGAGCGAAACCGAGTGCTTTAACGCTTGCCGCTCGGCCCCACAGCGGTCCAGAGACTTGGGGGAGGCCTCCCCTGAAAGCTGGATTCCCACCGATCGTTTGTTTCAAATCATAGCCCACTAGCTCAAAAGTAAGCGCTAAAAAGTCCTGCCAAAGTCACATAGGTTGTCATGTTACAATTTAGTCAAGAAAGGCCTACTACTGGAGCGAAACCGCGTGCTTCGACGCTCGCCGTTCGGCCCCACGACCTCCTGAGAGGCTTGGAAGAGGCCTCCCTTGAAAGCTGGATTCCCAAGGATTGTCTGTGTGAAGTCCTAGCCCGCTAGGCTGAAATTAAGCGACCTAAAGTCTGTGCCGAAGTCAAATCGGTCATCATGGTACTTCGAGCGAAACTGAGTGCTTTAACGCTTGCCAGCTCGGTCCCCACAGCCGTCCAGAGACTCGGGGGAGGCCTCCCCTGAAAGCTGGATTCCCATCGATCGTGTGTTTCAAATCTTAGCCCACTAGATCAAAAGTAAGCGCTTAAAAAGTCCTGCCAAAGTCACATAGGTCGTCATGTTACAATTTAGTGAATAAAGGCCTACTACTGGAGCGAAAACCGAGTGCTTTAACGCTTGCCGCTCGGCCCCACAGCGGTCCAGAGACTCGGGGGAGGCCTCCCCTGAAAGCTGGATTCCCACCGATCGTTTGTTTCAAATCATAGCCCACTAGCTCAAAAGTAAGCGCTTAAAAAGTCCTGCCAAAGTCACATAGGTCGTCATGTTACAATTTAGTCAAGAAAGGCCTACTACTGGAGCGAAACCGCGTGCTTCGACGCTCGCCGTTCGGCCCCACGACCTCTGAGAGGCTTGGAAGAGGCCTCCACTTGAAAGCTGGATTCCCAAGGATTGTCTGTGTGAAGTCCTAGCCCGCTAGGCTGAAATTAAGCTGACCTAAAGTCGTGCCGAAGTCAAATCGGTCGTCATGGTACTTCGAGCGAAACTGAGTGCTTTAACGCTCGCCGCTCGGCCACACAGCCTGTCCAGAGACTCGGGGGAGGCCTCCCCTGAAAGCTGGATTTCCACCGATCGTTTGTTTCAAATCATTAGCCCACTAGCTCAAATGTAAGCGCTAAAAAGTCCTGCCAAAGTCACATAGGTTGTCATGTTACAATTTAGTCAAGAAAGGCCTACTACTGGAGCGAAACCGCGTGCTTCGACGCTCGCCGTTCGGCCCCACGACCTCCGAGAGGCTTGGAAGAGGCCTCCCTTGAAAGCTGGATTCCCAAGGCTTGTCTGTGTGAAGTCCTAGCCCGCTCGGCTGAAATTAAGCGACCTAAAGTTGTGCCGAAGTCAAATCGGTCATCATGGTACTCGAGCGAAACTGAGTGCTTTAACGCTTGCCGCTCGGCCCCACAGCCGGCCAGAGACTCGGGGGAGGCCTCCCCTGAAAGCTGGATTCCCATCGATCGTGTGTTTCAAATCTTAGCCCACTAGCTCAAAAGTAAGCGCTAAAAAGTCCTGCCAAAGTCACATAGGTCGTCATGTTACAATTTAGTGAATAAAGGCCTACTACTGGAGCGAAACCGAGTGCTTTAACGCTTGCCGCTCGGCCCCACAGCGGTCCAGAGACTTGGGGGAGGCCTCCCCTGAAAGCTGGATTCCCACCGATCGTTTGTTTCAAATCATAGCCCACTAGCTCAAAAGTAAGCGCTAAAAAGTCCTGCCAAAGTCACATAGGTTGTCATGTTACAATTTAGTCAAGAAAGGCCTACTACTGGAGCGAAACCGCGTGCTTCGACGCTCGCCGTTCGGCCCCACGACCTCCGAGAGGCTTGGAAGAGGCCTCCCTTGAAAGCTGGATTCCCAAGGCTTGTCTGTGTGAAGTCCTAGCCCGCTCGGCTGAAATTAAGCGACCTAAAGTTGTGCCGAAGTCAAATCGGTCATCATGGTACTCGAGCGAAACTGAGTGCTTTAACGCTTGCCGCTCCGCCCCACAGCCGTCCAAAGACTCGGGGGAGGCCTCCCCTGAAAGCTGGATTCCCACCGATCGTTTGTTTCAAATCTTAGCCCACTAGATCAAATGTAAGCGCTAAAAAGTCCTGCCAAAGTCACATAGGTCGTCATGTTACAATTTAGTCAATAAAGGCCTACTACTGGAGCGAAACCGAGTGCTTCGACGCTCGCCGTTCGGCCCCACGAGCTCCTGAGAGGCTTGGAAGAGGCCTCCACTTGAAAGCTGGATTCCCAAGGATTGATCTGTGTGAATTCCTAGCCCGCTAGGCTGAAATTAAGTCACCTAAAGTCGTGCCGAAGTCAAATCGGTCGTCATGGTACTCGAGCGAAACTGAGTGCTTTAACGCTCGCCGCTCGGTCCCACAGCCGTCCAGAGACTCGGGGGAGGCCTCCCCTAAAAGCTGGATTCCCACCGATCGTTTGTTTCAAATCTTAGCCCACTAGCTCAAAAGTAAGCGCTAAAAGGTCCTGCCAAAATCACATAGGTTGTCATGTAACAATTTAGTCAAGAAAGGCCTACTACTGGAGCGAAACCGAGTGCTTCGACGCTCGCCGTTCGGCCCACGACCTCCGAGAGGCTTGGAAGAGGCCTCCCTTGAAAGCTGGATTCCCAAGGCTTGTCTGTGTGAAGTCCTAGCCCGCTCGGCTGAAATTAAGCCACCTAAAGTCGTGCCGAAGTCAAATCGGTCATCATGGTACTCGAGCGAAACTGAGTGCTTTAACGCTTGCCGCTCGGCCCCACAGCCGTCCAGAGACTCGGGGGAGGCCTCCCCTGAAAGCTGGATTCCCATCGATCGTTTGTTCAAAATCTTAGCCCACTAGCTCAAAAGTGAGCGCTAAAAAAGTCCTGCCAAAGTCACATAGGTCGTCATGTTACAATTTAGTCAATAAAGGCCTACTACTGGAGCGAAACCGAGTGCTTTGACGCTCGCCGTTCGGCCCCCACGACCTCTGAGAGGCTTGGAAGAGGCCTCCCCTGAAAGCTGGATTCCCAAGGATTGTATGTGTGAATTCCTAGCCCGCTAGGCTGAAATTAAGTCACCTAAAGTCGTGCCGAAGTCAAATCGGTCCGTAATGGTATTAGAGCGAAACTGAGTGCTTTAACGCTCGCCACTCGGGTCCCACAGCCGTCCAGAGACTCGGGGGAGGCCTCCCCTGAAAGCTGGATTCCCACCGATCGTTTGTTTCAAATCTTAGCCCACTAGCTAAAAAGTAAGCGCTAAAAAGTCCTGCCAAAGTCACATAGGTCGTCATGTTACAATTTAGTCCATAAAGGCCTACAACTGGAGCGAAACCGAGTGCTTTGACGCTCGCCGTTCGGCCCCACAGCTGTCCAGAGACTCGGGGGAGGCCTCCCCTGAAAGCTGGTTTGCCACCGATCGTTTGTTTCAAATCTTAGCCCACTAGTTCAAAAGTAGGCGCTAAAAAGTCCTGCCAAAGTCACATAGGTCGTCATGTTACAATTGAGTCAATAAAGGCCTACTACTGGGGAGAAACCGAGTGCTTTAACGCTCGCCGTTCGGCCCCACAGCCTCTGAGAGGCTTGGAAGAGGCCTCCCCTGAAAGCTGGATTCCCACCGATCGTGTGTTTCAAATCTTAGCCCACTAGCTCAAAAGTAAGCGCTAAAAAGTCCTGCCAAAGTCACATAGGTCGTCATGTTACAATTTAGTGAATAAAGGCCTACTACTGGAGCAAAACCGAGTGCTTTAACGCTTGCCGCTCGGCCCCACAGCGGTCCAGAGACTCGGGGGAGGACTCCCCTGAAAGCTGGATTCCCACCGATAATGTGTTTGAAATCATTAGCCCACTAACTCAAAAGTAAGCGCTAAAAATGTCCTGCCAAAATCACATAGGTCGTCATGGTACAATTTAGTCAATAAAGGCCTCCTACTGGAGAGAAACCGAGTGCTTTGACGCTCGCCGTTCGGCCCCACGACCTCTGAGAGGCTTGGAAGAGGCCTCCCCTGAAAGCTGGATTCCCAAGGATTGTCTGTGTGAATTCCTAGCTCGCTAGGCTGAAATTAAGCGACCTAAAGTCGTGCCGAAGTCAAACTGGTCGTCATGGTACTCGAGCGCAACTGAGTGCTTTAAAGCTCGCCGCTCGGCCCCACAGCCGTCCAGAGACTCGGGGGAGGACTCCCCTGAAAGCTGGATTCCCACAGATCGTTTGTTTCAAATCTTAGTGCACTAGGTAAAAAGTAAGCGCTAAAAAGTCCTGCCAAAAGTCACATAGGTTGTCATGTTACAATTTAGTCAATAAAGGCCTACTACTGGAGCGAAACCGAGTGCTTTGACACTCGCCGTTCGGGCCCACGACCTCCGAGAGGCTTGGAAGAGGCCTCCCCTGAAAGCTGGATTCCCACCGATCGTTTCTTTCAAATCTTAGCCCAGTAGCTGAAAAGTAGGCGCTAAAAACTCCTGCCAAAATCACATAGATCGTCATGTTACAATTTAGTCAATAAAGGCCTCCTACTGGACCGAAACTGAGTGCTTTAATGCTCGCCGCTCGGCCCCACAGCCGTCCAGAGACTCGGGGGAGGACTCCCCTGAAAGCTGGATTCCCACCGATAATGTGTTTGAAATCTTAGCCCACTAACTCAAAAGTAAGCGCTAAAATGTCCTGCCAAAATCACATAGGTCGTCATGGTACAATTTAGTCAATAAAGGCCTACTACTGGAGAGAAACCGAGTGCTTTGACGCTCGCCACTCTGCCCCACAGCCGTCCAGAGACTCGGGGGAGGACTCCCCTGAAAGCTGGATTCCCACCGATCGTTTGTTTCAAATCTTAGCCCACTAGGTCAAACGTAGGCGCTAAAAAGTCTTGCCAAAGTCACATAGGTCGTCATGTTACAATTTAGTCAATAAAGGCCTACTACTGGAGAGAAACAGAGTGCTATGACGCTCGCCGTTCGGCCCCACGACCTCCGAGAGGCTTGGAAGAGGCCTCCCCTGAAAGCTGGATTCCCACCGATCGTTTGTTTCAAATCTTCGCCCAGTAACTGAAAAGTAGGCGCTAAAAAGTCCTGCCAAAATCACATAGGTCGTCATGTTACAATTTAGTCAATAAAGGCCTATTACTTGACCGAAACTGAGAGCTTTAACGCTCGCCGCTCGGCCCCACAGCCGTCCAGAGACTCGGGGGAGGCCTCCCCCGAAAGCTGGATTCCCACCGATCGTTTGTTTCAAATCTTAGCCCAGTAGCTGAAAAGTAGGCGCTAAAAGGTCCTGCCAAAATCACATAGGTCGTCATGTTACAATTTAGTCAATAAAGGCCTACTACTGGAGAGAAACCGAGTGCTTTGACGCTCGCCGTTCGTCCCCACAGCCGTCCAGAGACTCGGAGGAGGCCTCCCCTGAAAGCTGGATTCCCACCGATCGTTTGTTTCAAATCGTAGCCCACTAGCTCAAAAGTAAGCGCTAAAAAGTCCTGCCAAAGTCACATAGGTTGTCATGTTACAATTTATTCAATAAAGGCCTACTACTGGAGCGAAACCGAGTGCTTCGACGCTCGCCGTTCGGCCCCACGAGCTCCGAGAGGCTTGGAAGAGGCCTCCCTTGAAAGCTGGATTCCCAAGGCTTGTCTGTGTGAATTCCTAGCCCGCTAGGCTGAAATTAAGCGACCTAAAGTCGTGCCGAAGTCAAATCGGTCGTCATGGTACTCGAGCGAAACTGAGTGCTTTAACGCTCGCCGCTCGGCCCCACAGCCGTCCAGAGACTCGGGGGAGGCCTCCCCTGAAAGCTGGATTCCCACCGATCGTTTGTTTTAAATCTTAGCACACTAGCTCAAACGTAAGCGCTAAAAAGTCCTGCCAAAATCACATAGGTCGTCATGTTACAATTTAGTCAATAAAGGCCTATCACTGGACCGAAACTGAGTGCTTTAACGATCGCCGCTCAGCCCCCACAGCCGTCCAGAGACTCAGGGGAGGCCTCCCCTGAAAGCTGGATTCCCACCGATCGTTTGTTTCAAATCTTAGCCCACTAGTTCAAAAGTAGGCACTAAAAAGTCCTGCCAAATTCACATAGGTCGTCATGTTACAATTTAGTCAATAAAGGCCTACGACTGGAGAGAAACTGAGTGCTTTGACGCTCACCGTTCGGCCCCACAACCGTCCAGAGATTCGGGGGAGGCCTCCCCTGAAAGCTGGATTCCCACCGATCGTTTGTTTCAAATCTTACCCTAGTAGCTGAAAAGTAGGCGCTAAAAAGTCCTGCCAAAATCACATAGGTCGTCATGTTACAATTTAGTCAATAAAGGCCTACTACTGGAGCGAAACCGAGTGCTTTGACGCTCGCCGCTCGGCCCCACAACCTCTGAGAGGCTTGAAAGAGGCCTCCCCTGAAAGCTGGATTCCCAAGGCTTGTCTGTGTTAATTCCTAGCCCGCTCGGCTGAAATTAAGCGACCTAAAGTTGTGCCGAAGTCAAATCGGTCGTCATGGTACTCGAGCGAAACTGAGTGCTATTACGCTCGCCACTCGGCCCCACAGCCGTCCAGAGACTCGGGGGAGGCCTCCCCTGAAAGCTGGATTCCCACCGATCGTTTGTTTCAAATCTTAGCCCAGTAGCTGAAAAGTAGGCGCTAAAAAGTCCTGCCAAAATCACATAGGTTGTGATGTTACAATTTAGTCAATAAAGGGTTACTACTGGAGCGAAACCGAGTGCTTCGACGCTCGCCGTTCGGCCCCACGAGCTTTGAGAGGCTTGGAAGAGGCCTCCCTTGAAGGCTGGATTCCCAAGGCTTGTCTGTGTGAATTCCTAGCCCGCTAGGCTGAAAATAAGCGACCTAAAGTCGTGCCGAAGTCAAATCGGTCGTCATGGTACTCGAGCGAAACTGAGTGCTTTAAAGCTCGCCGCTCGGCCCCACAGCCGTCCAGAGACTCGGGGGAGGACTCCCCTGAAAGCTGAATTCCCACCGATCGTTTGTTTCAAATCTTAGCCCAGTAGCTGAAAAGTAGGCGCTAAAAAGTCCTGCCAAAATCACATAGGTCGTCATGTTACAATTTAGTCAATAAAGGCCTATGACTGGAGAGAAACCGAGTGCTTTGACGCTCGCCGCTCGGCCCCACAGCCGTCCAGAGACTCGGGGGAGGACTCCCCTGAAAGCTGAATTCCCACCGATCATTTGTTTCAAATCTTAGCCCAGTAGCTGAAAAGTAGGCGCTAAAAAGTCCTGCCAAAAATCACATAGGTCGTCATGTTACAATTTAGTCAATAAAGGCCTACGACTGGAGAGAAACCGAGTGCTTTGACGCTCACCGTTCGGCCCCACAGCCGTCCAGAGATTCGGGGGAGGCCTCCCCTGAAAGCTGGATTCCCACCGATCGTTTGTTTCAAATCTTAGCCCAGTAGCTGAAAAGTAGGCGCTAAAAAGTCCTGCCAAAGTCACATAGGTTGTCATGTTACAATTTAGTCAATAAAGGCCTACTACTGGAGCGAAACTGAGTGCTTTGACGCTCGCCGTTTGGGCCCACAGCCGTCCAGAGACTCGGGGGAGGCTTCCCCTGAAAGCTGGATTCCCACCGATCGTTTGTTTCAAATCTTAGCCCACTAGCTCAAAAGTGAGCGCTAAAAAGTCTTGCCAAAGTCACATAGGTCGTCATGTTACAATTTAGTCAATAAAGGCCTACTACTGGAGCGAAACCGAGTGCTTTGACGCTCGCCGATAGGCCCCACGACCTCTGAGAGGCTTGGAAGTGGCCTCCCCTGAAAGCTGGATTCCCAAGGATTGTCTGTGTGAATTCCTAGCCCACTAGGCTGAAATTAAGCGACCTAAAGTCATGCCGAAGTCAAATCGGTCGTCATGGTACTCGAGCAAAACTGAGTGCTTTAACGGTCGCCGCTCGGCCCCACAGCAGTCCAGAGACTCGGGGGAGGCCTCCCCTGAAAGCTGGTTTCCCACCGATCGTTTGTTTTAAATCTTAGCCCACTAGCTAAAACGTAAGCGCTAAAAAGTCCTGCCAAAATCACATAGGTCGTCATGTTACAATTTAGTCAATAAAGGCCTATTACTGGACCGAAACTGAGTGCTTTAAGAATCGCCGCTCAGCCCCACAGCCATCCAGAGACTCAGGGGAGGCCTCCCCTGAAAGCTTGATTCCCACCGATCGTTTGTTTCAAATCTTAGCCCAGTAGCTGAAAAGTAGGCGCAAAAAAGTCCTGCCAAAATCACATAGGTCGTCATGTTACAATTTAGTCAATAAAGGCCTACTACTGGAGAGAAACCGAGTGCTTTGACGCTCGCCGTTCGTCCCCACAGCCGTCCAGAGACTCGGAGGAGGCCTCCCCTGAAAGCTGGATTCCCACCGATCGTTTGTTTCAAATCGTAGCCCACTAGCTCAAAAGTAAGCGCTAAAAAGTCCTGCCAAAGTCACATAGGTTGTCATGTTACAATTTATTCAATAAAGGCCTACTACTGGAGCGAAACCGAGTGCTTCGACGCTCGCCGTTCGGCCCCACGAGCTCCGAGAGGCTTGGAAGAGGCCTCCCTTGAAAGCTGGATTCCCAAGGCTTGTCTGTGTGAATTCCTAGCCCGCTAGGCTGAAATTAAGCGACCTAAAGTCGTGCCGAAGTCAAATCGGTCGTCATGGTACTCGAGCGAAACTGAGTGCTTTAACGCTCGCCGCTCGGCCCCACAGCCGTCCAGAGACTCGGGGGAGGCCTCCCCTGAAAGCTGGATTCCCACCGATCGTTTGTTTTAAATCTTAGCACACTAGCTCAAACGTAAGCGCTAAAAAGTCCTGCCAAAATCACATAGGTCGTCATGTTACAATTTAGTCAATAAAGGCCTATCACTGGACCGAAACTGAGTGCTTTAACGATCGCCGCTCAGCCCCACAGCCGTCCAGAGACTCGGGGGAGGCCTCCCCTGAAAGCTGGATTCCCACCGATCGTTTGTTTCAAATCTTAGCCCACTAGTTCAAAAGTAGGCACTAAAAAGTCCTGCCAAATTCACATAGGTCGTCATGTTACAATTTAGTCAATAAAGGCCTACGACTGGAGAGAAACTGAGTGCTTTGACGCTCACCGTTCGGCCCCACAACCGTCCAGAGATTCGGGGGAGGCCTCCCCTGAAAGCTGGATTCCCACCGATCGTTTGTTTCAAATCTTACCCTAGTAGCTGAAAAGTAGGCGCTAAAAAGTCCTGCCAAAATCACATAGGTCGTCATGTTACAATTTAGTCAATAAAGGCCTACTACTGGAGCGAAACCGAGTGCTTTGACGCTCGCCGCTCGGCCCCACAACCTCTGAGAGGCTTGAAAGAGGCCTCCCCTGAAAGCTGGATTCCCAAGGCTTGTCTGTGTTAATTCCTAGCCCGCTCGGCTGAAATTAAGCGACCTAAAGTTGTGCCGAAGTCAAATCGGTCGTCATGGTACTCGAGCGAAACTGAGTGCTATTACGCTCGCCACTCGGCCCCACAGCCGTCCAGAGACTCGGGGGAGGCCTCCCCTGAAAGCTGGATTCCCACCGATCGTTTGTTTCAAATCTTAGCCCAGTAGCTGAAAAGTAGGCGCTAAAAAGTCCTGCCAAAATCACATAGGTTGTGATGTTACAATTTAGTCAATAAAGGGTTACTACTGGAGCGAAACCGAGTGCTTCGACGCTCGCCGTTCGGCCCCACGAGCTTTGAGAGGCTTGGAAGAGGCCTCCCTTGAAGGCTGGATTCCCAAGGCTTGTCTGTGTGAATTCCTAGCCCGCTAGGCTGAAAATAAGCGACCTAAAGTCGTGCCGAAGTCAAATCGGTCGTCATGGTACTCGAGCGAAACTGAGTGCTTTAAAGCTCGCCGCTCGGCCCCACAGCCGTCCAGAGACTCGGGGGAGGACTCCCCTGAAAGCTGAATTCCCACCGATCGTTTGTTTCAAATCTTAGCCCAGTAGCTGAAAAGTAGGCGCTAAAAAGTCCTGCCAAAATCACATAGGTCGTCATGTTACAATTTAGTCAATAAAGGCCTATGACTGGAGAGAAACCGAATGCTTTGACGCTCGCCGCTCGGCCCCACAGCCGTCCAGAGACTCGGGGGAGGACTCCCCTGAAAGCTGAATTCCCACCGATCATTTGTTTCAAATCTTAGCCCAGTAGCTGAAAAGTAGGCGCTAAAAAGTCCTGCCAAAATCACATAGGTCGTCATGTTACAATTTAGTCAATAAAGGCCTACGACTGGAGAGAAACCGAGTGCTTTGACGCTCACCGTTCGGCCCCACAGCCGTCCAGAGATTCGGGGGAGGCCTCCCCTGAAAGCTGGATTCCCACCGATCGTTTGTTTCAAATCTTAGCCCAGTAGCTGAAAAGTAGGCGCTAAAAAGTCCTGCCAAAGTCACATAGGTTGTCATGTTACAATTTAGTCAATAAAGGCCTACTACTGGAGCGAAACTGAGTGCTTTGACGCTCGCCGTTTGGGCCCACAGCCGTCCAGAGACTCGGGGGAGGCTTCCCCTGAAAGCTGGATTCCCACCGATCGTTTGTTTCAAATCTTAGCCCACTAGCTCAAAAGTGAGCGCTAAAAAGTCTTGCCAAAGTCACATAGGTCGTCATGTTACAATTTAGTCAATAAAGGCCTACTACTGGAGCGAAACCGAGTGCTTTGACGCTCGCCGATAGGCCCCACGACCTCTGAGAGGCTTGGAAGTGGCCTCCCCTGAAAGCTGGATTCCCAAGGATTGTCTGTGTGAATTCCTAGCCCACTAGGCTGAAATTAAGCGACCTAAAGTCATGCCGAAGTCAAATCGGTCGTCATGGTACTCGAGCAAAACTGAGTGCTTTAACGGTCGCCGCTCGGCCCCACAGCAGTCCAGAGACTCGGGGGAGGCCTCCCCTGAAAGCTGGTTTCCCACCGATCGTTTGTTTTAAATCTTAGCCCACTAGCTAAAACGTAAGCGCTAAAAAGTCCTGCCAAAATCACATAGGTCGTCATGTTACAATTTAGTCAATAAAGGCCTATTACTGGACCGAAACTGAGTGCTTTAAGAATCGCCGCTCAGCCCCACAGCCATCCAGAGACTCAGGGGAGGCCTCCCCTGAAAGCTTGATTCCCACCGATCGTTTGTTTCAAATCTTAGCCCAGTAGCTGAAAAGTAGGCGCAAAAAAGTCCTGCCAAAATCACATAGGTCGTCATGTTACAATTTAGTCCATAAAGGCCTACGACTGGAGAGAAACCGAGTGCTTTGACGCTCGCCGTTCGGCCCCACAGCCATCCAGAGACTCGGGGGAGGCCTCCCCTGAAAGCTGGAATCCCACCGATCGTGTGTTTCAAATCTGAGCCAACTAGCTCAAAGGTAAGCGCTAAAAAGTCCTGCCAAAGTCACATTGGTTGTCATGTTACAATTTAGTCAACAAAGGCCTACTACTGGAGCGAAACCGAGTGCTTTGACGCTCGCCGTTCGGCCCCATGACCTCCGAGAGGCTTGGAAGAGGCCTCCCCTGAAAGCTGGATTCCCACCGATCGTTTGTTTCAAATCTTAGCCCAGTAGCTGAAAAGTAGGCGCTAAAAAGTCCTGCCAAAATCACATAGGTCGTCATGTTACAATTTAGTCAATAAAGGCCTCCTACTGGACCGAAACTGAGTGCTTTAATGCTCGCCGCTCGGCCCCACAGCCGTCCAGAGACTCAAGGGAGGCGTCCCCTGAAAGCTGGATTCCCACCGATCGTTTGTTTCAAATCTTAGCCCACTAGCTCAAAAGTAGGCGCTAAAAAGTCATGCCAAATTCACATAGGTCGTCATGTTACAATTTAGTCAATAAAGGCCCACTACTGGAGCAAAAACGAGTGCTTTGACGCTCGCCGATAGGCCCCACGACCTCTGAGAGGCTTGGAAGTGGCCTCCCCTGAAAGCTGGATTCCCAAGGATTGTCTGTGTGAATTCCTAGCCCACTAGGCTGAAATTAAGCGACCTAAAGTCATGCCGAAGTCAAATCGGTCGTCATGGTACTCGAGCAAAACTGAGTGCTTTAACGGTCGCCGCTCGGCCCCACAGCAGTCCAGAGACTCGGGGGAGGCCTCCCCTGAAAGCTGGTTTCCCACCGATCGTTTGTTTTAAATCTTAGCCCACTAGCTAAAACGTAAGCGCTAAAAAGTCCTGCCAAAATCACATAGGTCGTCATGTTACAATTTAGTCAATAAAGGCCTATTACTGGACCGAAACTGAGTGCTTTAAGAATCGCCGCTCAGCCCCACAGCCATCCAGAGACTCAGGGGAGGCCTCCCCTGAAAGCTTGATTCCCACCGATCGTTTGTTTCAAATCTTAGCCCAGTAGCTGAAAAGTAGGCGCAAAAAAGTCCTGCCAAAATCACATAGGTCGTCATGTTACAATTTAGTCAATAAAGGCCTACGACTGGAGAGAAACCGAGTGCTTTGACGCTCGCCGTTCGGCCCCACAGCCATCCAGAGACTCGGGGGAGGCCTCCCCTGAAAGCTGGAATCCCACCGATCGTGTGTTTCAAATCTGAGCCAACTAGCTCAAAGGTAAGCGCTAAAAAGTCCTGCCAAAGTCACATTGGTTGTCATGTTACAATTTAGTCAACAAAGGCCTACTACTGGAGCGAAACCGAGTGCTTTGACGCTCGCCGTTCGGCCCCATGACCTCCGAGAGGCTTGGAAGAGGCCTCCCCTGAAAGCTGGATTCCCACCGATCGTTTGTTTCAAATCTTAGCCCAGTAGCTGAAAAGTAGGCGCTAAAAAGTCCTGCCAAAATCACATAGGTCGTCATGTTACAATTTAGTCAATAAAGGCCTCCTACTGGACCGAAACTGAGTGCTTTAATGCTCGCCGCTCGGCCCCACAGCCGTCCAGAGACTCAAGGGAGGCGTCCCCTGAAAGCTGGATTCCCACCGATCGTTTGTTTCAAATCTTAGCCCACTAGCTCAAAAGTAGGCGCTAAAAAGTCATGCCAAATTCACATAGGTCGTCATGTTACAATTTAGTCAATAAAGGCCCACTACTGGAGCAAAAACGAGTGCTTTGACGCTCGCCGTTCGGCCCCACAGCTGTCCAGAGACTCGGGGGAGGCCTCCCCTGAAAGCTGGATTCCCACCGATCGTTTGTTTCAAATCTTAGCCGACTAGCTCAAAAGTAGGCGCTAAAAAGTCATGCCAAATTCACATAGGTCGTCATGTTACAATTTAGTCAATAAAGGCCCACTACTGGAGCAAAAAACGAGTGCTTCGACGCTCGCCGTTCGGCCCCACGAGCTCCGAGAGGCTTGGAAGAGGCCTCCCTTGAAAGCTGGATTCCCAAGGCTTGTCTGTGTGAATTCCTAGCCCGCTAGGCTGAAATTAAGCGACCTAAAGTCGTGCCGAAGTCAAATCGGTTGTCATGGTACTCGAGCGAAACTGAGTGCTTTAACGCTCGCCGCTCGGCCCCACAGCCGTCCAGAGACTCGGGGTAGGACTCCCCTGAAAGCTGGATTCCCACCGATCGTTTGTTTGAAATCTTAGCGCACTAGGTTAAAAGTAACCGCTAAAAAGTCCTGCCAAAGTCACATAGGTTGTCATGTTACAATTTAGTCAATAAAGGCCTACTACTGGTGCGAAACTGAGTGCTTTGACGCTCGCCGTTCGGGCCCACAGCCGTCCAGAGACTCGGGGAAGGCTTCCCCTGAAAGCTGGATTCCCACCGATCGTTTGTTTCAAATCTTAGCCCACTAGCTCAAAACTAGGCGCTAAAATGTCCTGCCAAAGTCACATAGGTCGTCATGTTACAATTTAGTCAATAAAGGCCTCCTACTGGACCGAAACTGAGTGCTTTAATGCTCGCCGCTCGGCCCCAGAGCCGTCCAGAGACTCAAGGGAGGCGTCCCCTGAAAGCTGGATTCCCACCGATCGTTTGTTTCAAATCTTAGCCCACTAGCTCAAAAGTAGGCGCTAAAATGTCCTGCCAAAATCACATAGGTCGTCATGTTACAATTTAGTCAATAAAGGCCTACTACTGGACTGAAAACGAGTGCTTTGACGCTCGCCGTTCGGCCCCACGACCTCCGAGAGGCTTGGAAGAGGCCTCCCTTGAAAGCTGGATTCCCAAGGCTTGTCTGTGTAAATTCCTAGCCCGCTAGGTAGAAATTAAGCGACCTAAAGTCGTGCCGAAGTAAAATTGGTCGTCATGGTACTCGAGCGAAACTGAGTGCTTTAACGCTCGCCGCTCGGCCCCACAACCGTCCAGAGACTCGGGGGAGGCCTCCCCTGAAAGCTGGATTCACACCGATAATGTGTTTCAAATCTTAGCCCACTAGCTCAAAAGTAAGCGCTAAAAAGTCCTGCCAAAATCACATCGGTCGTCATGTTACAATTTAGTCAATAAAGGCCTACTACTGGAGAGAAACCGAGTGCTTTGACGCTCGCCATTCGGCCCCACAGCCGTCCCGAGTCTCGGGGGAGGTCTCCCCTGAAAGCTGGATTCCCACCGATCATTTGTTTCAAATCTTAGCCCAGTTGCTGAAAAGTAGGCACTAAAAAGTCCTGCCAAAATCACATAGGTCGTCATGTTACAATTTACTCAATAAAGGCCTACTACTGGAGAGAAACCGAGTGCTTTGACGCTCGCCGTTCGGCCCCACAGCCGCCCAGAGACTCGGGGGAGGCCTCCCCTGAAAGCTGGATTCCCACCGATCATTTGTTTCAAATCTTAGCCCAGTTGCTGAAAAGTAGGCACTAAAAAGTCCTGCCAAAGTCACATAGGTCGTCATGTTACAATTTAGTCAATAAAGGCCAACTACTGGAGAGAAACCGAATGCTATGACGCTCGCCGTTCGGCCCCACGAGCTCCGAGAGGCTTGGAAGAGACCTCCCCTGAAAGCTGGATTCCCACCGATCGTTTGTTTCAAATCTTAGCCCAGTAGCTGAAAAGTAGGCGCTAAAAAGTCCTGCCAAAATCACATGGGTCGTCATGTTACAATTTAGTCAATAAAGGCCTACTACTGGAGAGAAACCGAGTGCTTTGACGCTCGCCGTTCGGCCCCACAGCCGTCCAGAGACTCGGGGGAGGCCTCCCCTGAAAGCTGGATTCCCACCGATCGTTTGTTATAAATCTTAGTCCACTAGCTCAAAAGGAAGCGCTAAAAAGTCCTGCCAAAATCACATAGGTCGTCATGTTACAATTTAGTCAATAAAGGCCTACTACTGGAGAGAAACCGAGTGCTTTGACGCTCGCCGTTCGGCCCCACGACCTCTGAGAGGCTTGGAAGAGGCCTCCCCTGAAAGCTGGATTCCCAAGGATTGTCTGTGTGAATTCCTAGCCGGCTAAGCTGAAATTAAGCGACCTAAAGTCGTGCCGAAGTCAAATCGGTCGTCATGGTACTCGAGCGAAACTGAGTGATTAAACGCTCGCCGCTCGGCCCCACAGCCGTCCAGAGAGTCGGGGGAGGCTTCCCCTGAAAGCTGGATTCCCACCGATCGTTTGTTTAATATCTTAGCCCAGTAGCTGAAAAGTAGGCGCTAAAAAGTCCTGCCAAAATCACATAGGTCGTCATGTTACAATTTAGTCAATAAAGGCCTACTACTGGAGAGAAACCGAGTGCTTTGACGCTCGCCGTTCGGCCCCACAGCCGTCCAGAGACTCGGGGGAGGCCTCCCCTGAAAGCTGGATTCCCACCGATCGTCTGTTTCAAATCTTAGTCCACTAGCTCAAAAGGAAGCGCTAAAAAGTCCTGCCAAAATCACATAGGTCGTCATGTTACAATTTAGTCAATAAAGGCCTCCTACTGGAGAGAAACCGAGTGCTTTGACGCTCGCCGTTCGGCCCCACGACCTCTGAGAGGCTTGGAAGAGGCCTCCCCTGAAAGCTGGATTCCCAAGGATTGTCTGTGTGAATTCCTAGCTCGCTAGGCTGAAATTAAGCGACCTAAAGTCGTGCCGAAGTCAAACTGGTCGTCATGGTACTCGAGCGCAACTGAGTGCTTTAAAGCTCGCCGCTCGGCCCCACAGCCGTCCAGAGACTCGGGGGAGGACTCCCCTGAAAGCTGGATTCCCACAGATCGTTTGTTTCAAATCTTAGTGCACTAGGTAAAAAGTAAGCGCTAAAAAGTCCTGCCAAAGTCACATAGGTTGTCATGTTACAATTTAGTCAATAAAGGCCTACTACTGGAGCGAAAACGAGTGCTTTGACACTCGCCGTTCGGGCCCACGACCTCCGAGAGGCTTGGAAGAGGCCTCCCCTGAAAGCTGGATTCCCACCGATCGTTTCTTTCAAATCTTAGCCCAGTAGCTGAAAAGTAGGCGCTAAAAAGTCCTGCCAAAATCACATAGATCGTGATGTTACAATTTAGTCAATAAAGGCCTCCTACTGGACCGAAACTGAGTGCTTTAATGCTCGCCGCTCGGCCCCACAGCCGTCCAGAGACTCGGGGGAGGACTCCCCTGAAAGCTGGATTCCCACCGATAATGTGTTTGAAATCTTAGCCCACTAACTCAAAAGTAAGCGCTAAAATGTCCTGCCAAAATCACATAGGTCGTCATGGTACAATTTAGTCAATAAAGGCCTACTACTGGAGAGAAACCGAGTGCTTTGACGCTCGCCACTCTGCCCCACAGCAGTCCAGAGACTCGGGGGAGGACTCCCCTGAAAGCTGGATTCCCACCGATCGTTTGTTTCAAATCTTAGCCCACTAGGTCAAACGTAGGCGCTAAAAAGTCTTGCCAAAGTCACATAGGTCGTCATGTTACAATTTAGTCAATAAAGGCCTACTACTGGAGAGAAACCGAGTGCTATGACGCTCGCCGTTCGGCCCCACGACCTCCGAGAGGCTTGGAAGAGGCCTCCCCTGAAAGCTGGATTCCCACCGATCGTTTGTTTCAAATCTTCGCCCAGTAACTGAAAAGTAGGCGCTAAAAAGTCCTGCCAAAATCACATAGGTCGTCATGTTACAATTTAGTCAATAAAGGCCTATTACTTGACCGAAACTGAGAGCTTTAACGCTCGCCGCTCGGCCCCACAGCCGTCCAGAGACTCGGGGGAGGCCTCCCCCGAAAGCTGGATTCCCACCGATCGTTTGTTTCAAATCTTAGCCCAGTAGCTGAAAAGTAGGCGCTAAAAGGTCCTGCCAAAATCACATAGGTCGTCATGTTACAATTTAGTCAATAAAGGCCTACTACTGGAGAGAAACCGAGTGCTTTGACGCTCGCCGTTCGTCCCCACAGCCGTCCAGAGACTCGGAGGAGGCCTCCCCTGAAAGCTGGATTCCCACCGATCGTTTGTTTCAAATCGTAGCCCACTAGCTCAAAAGTAAGCGCTAAAAAGTCCTGCCAAAGTCACATAGGTTGTCATGTTACAATTTATTCAATAAAGGCCTACTACTGGAGCGAAACCGAGTGCTTCGACGCTCGCCGTTCGGCCCCACGAGCTCCGAGAGGCTTGGAAGAGGCCTCCCTTGAAAGCTGGATTCCCAAGGCTTGTCTGTGTGAATTCCTAGCCCGCTAGGCTGAAATTAAGCGACCTAAAGTCGTGCCGAAGTCAAATCGGTCGTCATGGTACTCGAGCGAAACTGAGTGCTTTAACGCTCGCCGCTCGGCCCCACAGCCGTCCAGAGACTCGGGGGAGGCCTCCCCTGAAAGCTGGATTCCCACCGATCGTTTGTTTTAAATCTTAGCACACTAGCTCAAACGTAAGCGCTAAAAAGTCCTGCCAAAATCACATAGGTCGTCATGTTACAATTTAGTCAATAAAGGCCTATCACTGGACCGAAACTGAGTGCTTTAACGATCGCCGCTCAGCCCCACAGCCGTCCAGAGACTCAGGGGAGGCCTCCCCTGAAAGCTGGATTCCCACCGATCGTTTGTTTCAAATCTTAGCCCACTAGTTCAAAAGTAGGCACTAAAAAGTCCTGCCAAATTCACATAGGTCGTCATGTTACAATTTAGTCAATAAAGGCCTACGACTGGAGAGAAACTGAGTGCTTTGACGCTCACCGTTCGGCCCCACAACCGTCCAGAGATTCGGGGGAGGCCTCCCCTGAAAGCTGGATTCCCACCGATCGTTTGTTTCAAATCTTACCCTAGTAGCTGAAAAGTAGGCGCTAAAAAGTCCTGCCAAAATCACATAGGTCGTCATGTTACAATTTAGTCAATAAAGGCCTACTACTGGAGCGAAACCGAGTGCTTTGACGCTCGCCGCTCGGCCCCACAACCTCTGAGAGGCTTGAAAGAGGCCTCCCCTGAAAGCTGGATTCCCAAGGCTTGTCTGTGTTAATTCCTAGCCCGCTCGGCTGAAATTAAGCGACCTAAAGTTGTGCCGAAGTCAAATCGGTCGTCATGGTACTCGAGCGAAACTGAGTGCTATTACGCTCGCCACTCGGCCCCACAGCCGTCCAGAGACTCGGGGGAGGCCTCCCCTGAAAGCTGGATTCCCACCGATCGTTTGTTTCAAATCTTAGCCCAGTAGCTGAAAAGTAGGCGCTTAAAAGTCCTGCCAAAATCACATAGGTTGTGATGTTACAATTTAGTCAATAAAGGGTTACTACTGGAGCGAAACCGAGTGCTTCGACGCTCGCCGTTCGGCCCCACGAGCTTTGAGAGGCTTGGAAGAGGCCTCCCTTGAAGGCTGGATTCCCAAGGCTTGTCTGTGTGAATTCCTAGCCCGCTAGGCTGAAATTAAGCGACCTAAAGTCGTGCCGAAGTCAAATCGGTCGTCATGGTACTCGAGCGAAACTGAGTGCTTTAAAGCTCGCCGCTCGGCCCCACAGCCGTCCAGAGACTCGGGGGAGGACTCCCCTGAAAGCTGAATTCCCACCGATCGTTTGTTTCAAATCTTAGCCCAGTAGCTGAAAAGTAGGCGCTAAAAAGTCCTGCCAAAATCACATAGGTCGTCATGTTACAATTTAGTCAATAAAGGCCTATGACTGGAGAGAAACCGAGTGCTTTGACGCTCGCCGCTCGGCCCCACAGCCGTCCAGAGACTCGGGGGAGGACTCCCCTGAAAGCTGAATTCCCACCGATCATTTGTTTCAAATCTTAGCCCAGTAGCTGAAAAGTAGGCGCTAAAAAGTCCTGCCAAAATCACATAGGTCGTCATGTTACAATTTAGTCAATAAAGGCCTACGACTGGAGAGAAACCGAGTGCTTTGACGCTCACCGTTCGGCCCCACAGCCGTCCAGAGATTCGGGGGAGGCCTCCCCTGAAAGCTGGATTCCCACCGATCGTTTGTGTCAAATCTTAGCCCAGTAGCTGAAAAGTAGGCGCTAAAAAGTCCTGCCAAAATCACATGGGTCGTCATGTTACAATTTAGTCAATAAAGGCCTACTACTGGAGAGAAACCGAGTGCTTTGACGCTCGCCGTTCGGCCCCACAGCCGTCCAGAGACTCGGGGGAGGCCTCCCCTGAAAGCTGGATTCCCACCGATCGTTTGTTATAAATCTTAGTCCACTAGCTCAAAAGGAAGCGCTAAAAAGTCCTGCCAAAATCACATAGGTCGTCATGTTACAATTTAGTCAATAAAGGCCTACTACTGGAGAGAAACCGAGTGCTTTGACGCTCGCCGTTCGGCCCCACGACCTCTGAGAGGCTTGGAAGAGGCCTCCCCTGAAAGCTGGATTCCCAAGGATTGTCTGTGTGAATTCCTAGCCGGCTAAGCTGAAATTAAGCGACCTAAAGTCGTGCCGAAGTCAAATCGGTCGTCATGGTACTCGAGCGAAACTGAGTGATTAAACGCTCGCCGCTCGGCCCCACAGCCGTCCAGAGAGTCGGGGGAGGCTTCCCCTGAAAGCTGGATTCCCACCGATCGTTTGTTTAATATCTTAGCCCAGTAGCTGAAAAGTAGGCGCTAAAAAGTCCTGCCAAAATCACATAGGTCGTCATGTTACAATTTAGTCAATAAAGGCCTACTACTGGAGAGAAACCGAGTGCTTTGACGCTCGCCGTTCGGCCCCACAGCCGTCCAGAGACTCGGGGGAGGCCTCCCCTGAAAGCTGGATTCCCACCGATCGTCTGTTTCAAATCTTAGTCCACTAGCTCAAAAGGAAGCGCTAAAAAGTCCTGCCAAAATCACATAGGTCGTCATGTTACAATTTAGTCAATAAAGGCCTCCTACTGGAGAGAAACCGAGTGCTTTGACGCTCGCCGTTCGGCCCCACGACCTCTGAGAGGCTTGGAAGAGGCCTCCCCTGAAAGCTGGATTCCCAAGGATTGTCTGTGTGAATTCCTAGCTCGCTAGGCTGAAATTAAGCGACCTAAAGTCGTGCCGAAGTCAAACTGGTCGTCATGGTACTCGAGCGCAACTGAGTGCTTTAAAGCTCGCCGCTCGGCCCTACAGCCGTCCAGAGACTCGGGGGAGGACTCCCCTGAAAGCTGGATTCCCACAGATCGTTTGTTTCAAATCTTAGTGCACTAGGTAAAAAGTAAGCGCTAAAAAGTCCTGCCAAAGTCACATAGGTTGTCATGTTACAATTTAGTCAATAAAGGCCTACTACTGGAGCGAAACCGAGTGCTTTGACACTCGCCGTTCGGGCCCACGACCTCCGAGAGGCTTGGAAGAGGCCTCCCCTGAAAGCTGGATTCCCACCGATCGTTTCTTTCAAATCTTAGCCCAGTAGCTGAAAAGTAGGCGCTAAAAAGTCCTGCCAAAATCACATAGATCGTCATGTTACAATTTAGTCAATAAAGGCCTCCTACTGGACCGAAACTGAGTGCTTTAATGCTCGCCGCTCGGCCCCACAGCCGTCCAGAGACTCGGGGGAGGACTCCCCTGAAAGCTGGATTCCCACCGATAATGTGTTTGAAATCTTAGCCCACTAACTCAAAAGTAAGCGCTAAAATGTCCTGCCAAAATCACATAGGTCGTCATGGTACAATTTAGTCAATAAAGGCCTACTACTGGAGAGAAACCGAGTGCTTTGACGCTCGCCACTCTGCCCCACAGCCGTCCAGAGACTCGGGGGAGGACTCCCCTGAAAGCTGGATTCCCACCGATCGTTTGTTTCAAATCTTAGCCCACTAGGTCAAACGTAGGCGCTAAAAAGTCTTGCCAAAGTCACATAGGTCGTCATGTTACAATTTAGTCAATAAAGGCCTACTACTGGAGAGAAACCGAGTGTTATGACGCTCGCCGTTCGGCCCCACGACCTCCGAGAGGCTTGGAAGAGGCCTCCCCTGAAAGCTGGATTCCCACCGATCGTTTGTTTCAAATCTTCGCCCAGTAACTGAAAAGTAGGCGCTAAAAAGTCCTGCCAAAATCACATAGGTCGTCATGTTACAATTTAGTCAATAAAGGCCTATTACTTGACCGAAACTGAGAGCTTTAACGCTCGCCGCTCGGCCCCACAGCCGTCCAGAGACTCGGGGGAGGCCTCCCCCGAAAGCTGGATTCCCACCGATCGTTTGTTTCAAATCTTATCCCAGTAGCTGAAAAGTAGGCGCTAAAAGGTCCTGCCAAAATCACATAGGTCGTCATGTTACAATTTAGTCAATAAAGGCCTACTACTGGAGAGAAACCGAGTGCTTTGACGCTCGCTGTTCGTCCCCACAGCCGTCCAGAGACTCGGAGGAGGCCTCCCCTGAAAGCTGGATTCCCACCGATCGTTTGTTTCAAATCGTAGCCCACTAGCTCAAAAGTAAGCGCTAAAAAGTCCTGCCAAAGTCACATAGGTTGTCATGTTACAATTTATTCAATAAAGGCCTACTACTGGAGCGAAACCGAGTGCTTCGACGCTCGCCGTTCGGCCCCACGAGCTCCGAGAGGCTTGGAAGAGGCCTCCCTTGAAAGCTGGATTCCCAAGGCTTGTCTGTGTGAATTCCTAGCCCGCTAGGCTGAAATTAAGCGACCTAAAGTCGTGCCGAAGTCAAATCGGTCGTCATGGTACTCGAGCGAAACTGAGTGCTTTAACGCTCGCCGCTCGGCCCCACAGCCGTCCAGAGACTCGGGGGAGGCCTCCCCTGAAAGCTGGATTCCCACCGATCGTTTGTTTTAAATCTTAGCACACTAGCTCAAACGTAAGCGCTAAAAAGTCCTGCCAAAATCACATAGGTCGTCATGTTACAATTTAGTCAATAAAGGCCTATCACTGGACCGAAACTGAGTGCTTTAACGATCGCCGCTCAGCCCCACAGCCGTCCAGAGACTCAGGGGAGGCCTCCCCTGAAAGCTGGATTCCCACCGATCGTTTGTTTCAAATCTTAGCCCACTAGTTCAAAAGTAGGCACTAAAAAGTCCTGCCAAATTCACATAGGTCGTCATGTTACAATTTAGTCAATAAAGGCCTACGACTGGAGAGAAACTGAGTGCTTTGACGCTCACCGTTCGGCCCCACAACCGTCCAGAGATTCGGGGGAGGCCTCCCCTGAAAGCTGGATTCCCACCGATCGTTTGATTCAAATCTTACCCTAGTAGCTGAAAAGTAGGCGCTAAAAAGTCCTGCCAAAATCACATAGGTCGTCATGTTACAATTTAGTCAATAAAGGCCTACTACTGGAGCGAAACCGAGTGCTTTGACGCTCGCCGCTCGGCCCCACAACCTCTGAGAGGCTTGAAAGAGGCCTCCCCTGAAAGCTGGATTCCCAAGGCTTGTCTGTGTTAATTCCTAGCCCGCTCGGCTGAAATTAAGCGACCTAAAGTTGTGCCGAAGTCAAATCGGTCGTCATGGTACTCGAGCGAAACTGAGTGCTATTACGCTCGCCACTCGGCCCCACAGCCGTCCAGAGACTCGGGGGAGGCCTCCCCTGAAAGCTGGATTCCCACCGATCGTTTGTTTCAAATCTTAGCCCAGTAGCTGAAAAGTAGGCGCTAAAAAGTCCTGCCAAAATCACATAGGTTGTGATGTTACAATTTAGTCAATAAAGGGTTACTACTGGAGCGAAACCGAGTGCTTCGACGCTCGCCGTTCGGCCCCACGAGCTTTGAGAGGCTTGGAAGAGGCCTCCCTTGAAGGCTGGATTCCCAAGGCTTGTCTGTGTGAATTCCTAGCCCGCTAGGCTGAAATTAAGCGACCTAAAGTCGTGCCGAAGTCAAATCGGTCGTCATGGTACTCGAGCGAAACTGAGTGCTTTAAAGCTCGCCGCTCGGCCCCACAGCTGTCCAGAGACTCGGGGGAGGACTCCCCTGAAAGCTGAATTCCCACCGATCGTTTGTTTCAAATCTTAGCCCAGTAGCTGAAAAGTAGGCGCTAAAAAGTCCTGCCAAAATCACATAGGTCGTCATGTTACAATTTAGTCAATAAAGGCCTATGACTGGAGAGAAACCGAGTGCTTTGACGCTCGCCGCTCGGCCCCACAGCCGTCCAGAGACTCGGGGGAGGACTCCCCTGAAAGCTGAATTCCCACCGATCATTTGTTTCAAATCTTAGCCCAGTAGCTGAAAAGTAGGCGCTAAAAAGTCCTGCCAAAATCACATAGGTCGTCATGTTACAATTTAGTCAATAAAGGCCTACGACTGGAGAGAAACCGAGTGCTTTGACGCTCACCGTTCGGCCCCACAGCCGTCCAGAGATTCGGGGGAGGCCTCCCCTGAAAGCTGGATTCCCACCAATCGTTTGTTTCAAATCTTAGCCCAGTAGCTGAAAAGTAGGCGCTAAAAAGTCCTGCCAAAGTCACATAGGTCGTCATGTTACAATTTAGTCAATAAAGGCCTACTACTGGAGAGAAACCAAGTGCTTTGACGCTCGCCGTTCGGCCCCACAGCTGTCCAGAGACTCGGGGGTGGCCTCCCCTGAAAGCTGTATTCCCACCGATCGTTTGTTTCAAATCTTAGCCCACTAGCTGAAAAGTGAGCGCTAAAAAGTCTTGCCAAAGTCACATAGGTCGTCATGTTACAATTTAGTCAATAAAGGCCTACTACTGGAGCGAAACCGAGTGCTTTGACGCTCGCCGATAGGCCCCACGACCTCTGAGAGGCTTGGAAGTGACCTCCCCTGAAAGCTGGATTCCCAAGGATTGTCTGTGTGAATTCCTAGCCCGCTAGGCTGAAATTAAGCGACCTAAAGCCGTGCCGAAGTCAAATCGGTCGTCATGGTACTCGAGCGAAACTGAGTGCTTTAACGCTCGCCGCTCGGCCCCACAGCCGTCCAGAGACTCGGGGTAGGACTCCCCTGAAAGCTGGATTCCCACCGATCGTTTGTTTGAAATCTTAGCGCACTAGGTCAAAAGTAACCGCTAAAAAGTCCTGCCAAAGTCACATAGGTTGTCATGTTACAATTTACTCAATAAAGGCCTACTACTGGAGCGAAACTGAGTGCTTTGACGCTCGCCGTTCGGGCCCACAGCCGTCCAGAGACTCGGGGGAGGCTTCCCCTGAAAGCTGGATTCCCACCGATCGTTTGTTTCAAATCTTAGCCCACTAGCTCATAAGTGAGCGCTAAAAAGTCTTGCCAAAGTCACATAGGTCGTCATGTTACAATTTAGTCAATAAAGGCCTACTACTGGAGCGAAACCGAGTGCTTTGACGCTCGCCGATAGGCCCCACGACCTCTGAGAGGCTTGGAAGTGGCCTCCCCTGAAAGCTGGATTCCCAAGGATTGTCTGTGTGAATTCCTAGCCCACTAGGCTGAAATTAAGCGACCTAAAGTCATGCCGAAGTCAAATCGGTCGTCATGGTACTCGAGCGAAACTGAGTGCTTTAACGGTCGCCGCTCGGCCCCACAGCAGTCCAGAGACTCGGGGGAGGCCTCCCCTGAAAGCTGGTTTCCCACCGATCGTTTGTTTTAAATCTTAGCCCACTAGCTAAAACGTAAGCGCTAAAAAGTCCTGCCAAAATCACATAGGTCGTCATGTTACAATTTAGTCAATAAAGGCCTACGACTGGAGAGAAACTGAGTGCTTTGACGCTCACCGTTCGGCCCCACAACCGTCCAGAGATTCGGGGGAGGCCTCCCCTGAAAGCTGGATTCCCACCGATCGTTTGTTTCAAATCTTACCCTAGTAGCTGAAAAGTAGGCGCTAAAAAGTCCTGCCAAAATCACATAGGTCGTCATGTTACAATTTAGTCAATAAAGGCCTACTACTGGAGCGAAACCGAGTGCTTTGACGCTCGCCGCTCGGCCCCACAACCTCTGAGAGGCTTGAAAGAGGCCTCCCCTGAAAGCTGGATTCCCAAGGCTTGTCTGTGTTAATTCCTAGCCCGCTCGGCTTAAATTAAGCGACCTAAAGTTGTGCCGAAGTCAAATCGGTCGTCATGGTACTCGAGCGAAACTGAGTGCTATTACGCTCGCCACTCGGCCCCACAGCCGTCCAGAGACTCGGGGGAGGCCTCCCCTGAAAGCTGGATTCCCACCGATCGTTTGTTTCAAATCTTAGCCCAGTAGCTGAAAAGTAGGCGCTAAAAAGTCCTGCCAAAATCACATAGGTTGTGATGTTACAATTTAGTCAATAAAGGGTTACTACTGGAGCGAAACCGAGTGCTTCGACGCTCGCCGTTCGGCCCCACGAGCTTTGAGAGGCTTGGAAGAGGCCTCCCTTGAAGGCTGGATTCCCAAGGCTTGTCTGTGTGAATTCCTAGCCCGCTAGGCTGAAATTAAGCGACCTAAAGTCGTGCCGAAGTCAAATCGGTCGTCATGGTACTCGAGCGAAACTGAGTGCTTTAAAGCTCGCCGCTCGGCCCCACAGCCGTCCAGAGACTCGGGGGAGGACTCCCCTGAAAGCTGAATTCCCACCGATCGTTTGTTTCAAATCTTAGCCCAGTAGCTGAAAAGTAGGCGCTAAAAAGTCCTGCCAAAATCACATAGGTCGTCATGTTACAATTTAGTCAATAAAGGCCTATGACTGGAGAGAAACCGAGTGCTTTGACGCTCGCCGCTCGGCCCCACAGCCGTCCAGAGACTCGGGGGAGGACTCCCCTGAAAGCTGAATTCCCACCGATCATTTGTTTCAAATCTTAGCCCAGTAGCTGAAAAGTAGGCGCTAAAAAGTCCTGCCAAAATCACATAGGTCGTCATGTTACAATTTAGTCAATAAAGGCCTACGACTGGAGAGAAACCGAGTGCTTTGACGCTCACCGTTCGGCCCCACAGCCGTCCAGAGATTCGGGGGAGGCCTCCCCTGAAAGCTGGATTCCCACCGATCGTTTGTTTCAAATCTTAGCCCAGTAGCTGAAAAGTAGGCGCTAAAAAGTCCTGCCAAAGTCACATAGGTCGTCATGTTACAATTTAGTCAATAAAGGCCTACTACTGGAGAGAAACCAAGTGCTTTGACGCTCGCCGTTCGGCCCCACAGCTGTCCAGAGACTCGGGGGAGGCCTCCCCTGAAAGCTGTATTCCCACCGATCGTTTGTTTCAAATCTTAGCCCACTAGCTCAAAAGTGAGCGCTAAAAAGTCTTGCCAAAGTCACATAGGTCGTCATGTTACAATTTAGTCAATAAAGGCCTACTACTGGAGCGAAACCGAGTGCTTTGACGCTCGCCGATAGGCCCCACGACCTCTGAGAGGCTTGGAAGTGACCTCCCCTGAAAGCTGGATTCCCAAGGATTGTCTGTGTGAATTCCTAGCCCGCTAGGCTGAAATTAAGCGACCTAAAGCCGTGCCGAAGTCAAATCGGTCGTCATGGAACTCGAGCGAAACTGAGTGCTTTAACGCTCGCCGCTCGGCCCCACAGCCGTCCAGAGACTCGGGGTAGGACTCCCCTGAAAGCTGGATTCCCACCGATCGTTTGTTTCAAATCTTAGCCCACTAGCTAAAACGTAAGCGCTAAAAAGTCCTGCCAAAATCACATAGGTCGTCATGTTACAATTTAGTCAATAAAGGCCTATTACTGGACCGAAACTGAGTGCTTTAAGAATCGCCGCTCAGCCCCACAGCCATCCAGAGACTCAGGGGAGGCCTCCCCTGAAAGCTTGATTCCCACCGATCGTTTGTTTCAAATCTTAGCCCAGTAGCTGAAAAGTAGGCGCAAAAAAGTCCTGCCAAAATCACATAGGTCGTCATGTTACAATTTAGTCAATAAAGGCCTACGACTGGAGAGAAACCGAGTGCTTTGACGCTCGCCGTTCGGCCCCACAGCCATCCAGAGACTCGGGGGAGGCCTCCCCTGAAAGCTGGAATCCCACCGATCGTGTGTTTCAAATCTGAGCCAACTAGCTCAAAGGTAAGCGCTAAAAAGTCCTGCCAAAGTCACATAGGTTGTCATGTTACAATTTAGTCAATAAAGGCCTACTACTGGAGCGAAACCGAGTGCTTTGACGCTCGCCGTTCGGCCCCATGACCTCCGAGAGGCTTGGAAGAGGCCTCCCCTGAAAGCTGGATTCCCACCGATCGTTTGTTTCAAATCTTAGCCCAGTAGCTGAAAAGTAGGCGCTAAAAAGTCCTGCCAAAATCACATAGGTCGTCATGTTACAATTTAGTCAATAAAGGCCTCCTACTGGACCGAAACTGAGTGCTTTAATGCTCGCCGCTCGGCCCCACAGCCGTCCAGAGACTCAAGGGAGGCGTCCCCTGAAAGCTGGATTCCCACCGATCGTTTGTTTCAAATCTTAGCCCACTAGCTCAAAAGTAGGCGCTAAAAAGTCATGCCAAAGTCACATAGGTCGTCATGTTACAATTTAGTCAATAAAGGCCCACTACTGGAGCGAAAACGAGTGCTTTGACGCTCGCCGTTCGGCCCCACAAGCTCCGAGAGGCTTGGAAGAGGCCTCCCTCGAAAGCTGGATTCCCAAGGCTTGTCTGTGTGAATTCCTAGCCCGCTAGGCTGAAATTAAGCGACCTAAAGTCGTGCCGAAGTCAAATCGGTTGTCATGGTACTCGAGCGAAACTGAGTGCTTTAACGCTCGCCGCTCGGCCCCACAGCCGTCCAGAGACTCGGGGTAGGACTCCCCTGAAAGCTGGATTCCCACCGATGGTTTGTTTGAAATCTTAGCGCACTAGGTTAAAAGTAACCGCTAAAAAGTCCTGCCAAAGTCACATAGGTTGTCATGTTACAATTTAGTCAATAAAGGCCTACTACTGGTGCGAAACTGAGTGCTTTGACGCTCGCCGTTCGGGCCCACAGCCGTCCAGAGACTCGGGGAAGGCTTCCCCTGAAAGCTGGATTCCCACCGATCGTTTGTTTCAAATCTTAGCCCACTAGCTCAAAACTAGGCGCTAAAATATCCTGCCAAAGTCACATAGGTCGTCATGTTACAATTTAGTCAATAAAGGCCTCCTACTGGACCGAAACTGAGTGCTTTAATTCTCGCCGCTCGGCCCCACAGCCGTCCAGAGACTCAAGGGAGGCGTCCCCTGAAAGCTGGATTCCCACCGATCGTTTGTTTCAAATCTTAGCCCACTAGCTCAAAAGTAGGCGCTAAAATGTCCTGCCAAAATCACATAGGTCGTCATGTTACAATTTAGTCAATAAAGGCCTACTACTGGACTGAAAACGAGTGCTTTGACGCTCGCCGTTCGGCCCCACGACCTCCGAGAGGCTTGGAAGAGGCCTCCCTTGAAAGCTGGATTCCCAAGGCTTGTCTGTGTAAATTCCTAGCCCGCTAGGTAGAAATTAAGCGACCTAAAGTCGTGCCGAAGTAAAATTGGTCGTCATGGTACTCGAGCGAAACTGAGTGCTTTAACGCTCGCCGCTCGGCCCCACAGCCGTCCAGAGACTCGGGGGAGGCCTCCCCTGAAAGCTGGATTCACACCGATAATGTGTTTCAAATTTTAGCCCACTAGCTCAAAAGTAAGCGCTAAAAAGTCCTGCCAAAATCACATCGGTCGTCATGTTACAATTTAGTCAATAAAGGCCTACTACTGGAGAGAAACCGAGTGCTTTGACGCTCGCCATTCGGCCCCACAGCCGTCCCGAGTCTCGGGGGAGGTCTCCCCTGAAAGCTGGATTCCCACCGATCATTTGTTTCAAATCTTAGCCCAGTTGCTGAAAAGTAGGCGCTAAAAAGTCCTGCCAAAGTCACATAGGTCGTCATGTTACAATTTAGTCAATAAAGGCCTACTACTGGAGAGAAACCAAGTGCTTTGACGCTCGCCGTTCGGCCCCACAGCTGTCCAGAGACTCGGGGGAGGCCTCCCCTGAAAGCTGTATTCCCACCGATCGTTTGTTTTAAATCTTAGCCCACTAGCTCAAAAGTGAGCGCTAAAAAGTCTTGCCAAAGTCACATAGGTCGTCATGTTACAATTTAGTCAATAAAGGCCTACTACTGGAGAGAAACCAAGTGCTTTGACGCTCGCCGTTCGGCCCCACAGCTGTCCAGAGACTCGGGGGAGGCCTCCCCTGAAAGCTGTATTCCCACCGATCGTTTGTTTCAAATCTTAGCCCACTAGCTCAAAAGTGAGCGCTAAAAAGTCTTGCCAAAGTCACATAGGTCGTCATGTTACAATTTAGTCAATAAAGGCGTACTAATGGAGCGAAACCGAGTGCTTTGACGCTCGCCGATAGGCCCCACGACCTCTGGGAGGCTTGGAAGTGGCCTCCCCTGAAAGCTGGATTCCCAAGGATTGTCTGTGTGAATTCCTAGGCCGCTAGGCTGAAATTAAGCGACCTAAAGCCGTGCCGAAGTCAAATCGGTCGTCATGGTACTCGAGCGAAACTGAGTGCTTTAACGCTCGCCGCTCGGCCCCACAGCCGTCCAGAGACTCGGGGTAGGACTCCCCTGAAAGCTGGATTCCCACCGATCGTTTGTTTGAAATCTTAGCGCACTAGGTCAAAAGTAACCGCTAAAAAGTCCTGCCAAAGTCACATAGGTTGTCATGTTACAATTTACTCAATAAAGGCCTACTACTGGAGCGAAACTGAGTGCTTTGACGCTCGCCGTTCGGGCCCACAGCCGTCCAGAGACTCGGGGGAGGCTTCCCCTGAAAGCTGGATTCCCACCGATCGTTTGTTTCAAATCTTAGCCCACTAGCTCAAAAGTGAGCGCTAAAAAGTCTTGCCAAAGTCACATAGGTCGTCATGTTACAATTTAGTCAATAAAGGCCTACTACTGGAGCGAAACCGAGTGCTTTGACGCTCGCCGATAGGCCCCACGACCTCTGAGAGGCTTGGAAGTGGCCTCCCCTGAAAGCTGGATTCCCAAGGATTGTCTGTGTGAATTCCTAGCCCACTAGGCTGAAATTAAGCGACCTAAAGTCATGCCGAAGTCAAATCGGTCGTCATGGTACTCGAGCGAAACTGAGTGCTTTAAACGCTTGCCGCTCGGCCCTACAGCCGTCCAGAGACTCGGGGGAGGCCTCCCCTGAAAGCTGGATTCACACCGATCGTTTGTTTCAAATCTTAGCCCACTAGCTCCAAATTAAGCGCTAAAAAGAACTGCCAAAGTCACATAGGTTGTCATGTTACAATTTAGTCAAGAATGGCCTACTACTGGAGCGAAACCGAGTGCTTCGACGCTCGCCGTTCGGCCCCACGACCTCCGAGAGGCTTGGAAGAGGCCTCCCTTGAAAGCTGGAGTCCCAACGCTTGTCTGTTTGAAGTCCTAGCCCGCTCGGCTGAAATTAAGCGACCTAAAGTTGTGCCGAAGTCAAATCGGTCATTATGGTACTCGAGCGAAACTGAGTGCTTTAACGCTTGCCGCTCGGCCCCACAGCCGTCCAGAGACTCGGGGGAGGCCTCCCCTGAAAGCTGGATTCCCACCGATCGTTTGTTTCAAATCTTAGCCCACTAGCTCAAAAGTAAGCGCTAAAAAGTCCTGCCAAAGTCACATAGGACGTCATGTTACAATTTAGTGAATAAAGGCCTACTACTGGAGCGAAACCGAGTGCTTTAACGCTTGCCGCTCGGCCCCACAGCGGTCCAGAGACTCGGGGGAGGCCTCCCCTGAAAGCTGGATTCCCACCGATCGTTTTTTTCAAATCTTAGCCCACTAGCTCAAAAGTAAGCGCTAAAAAGTCCTGCCAAAGTCACATAGGTCGTCATGTTACAATTTAGTCAATAAAGGCCTACTACTGGAGCGAAACCGAGTGCTTTGACGCTCGCCGTTCGGCCCCACGACCTCTGAGAGCCTCGGAAGAGGCCTCCACTGAAAGCTGGATTCCCAAGGATTGTCTGTGTGAATTCCTAGCCCGCTAGGCTGAAATTAAGTGACCTAAAGTCGTGCCGAAGTCAAATCGGTCGTAATGGTATTCGAGCGAAACTGAGTGCTTTAACACTCGCCACTCGGTCCCACAGCCGTCCAGAGACTTCGGGGAGGCCTCCCCTGAAAGCTGGATTCCCACCGATCGTTTGTTTCAAATCTTAGCCCACTAGCTCAAACGTAAGCGCTAAAAAGTCCTGCCAAAATCACATAGGTCGTCATGTTACAATTTACTCAATAAAGGCCTATTACTGGACCGAAACAGAGTGCTTTAACGCTCGCCGCTCGGCCCCACAGCTGTCCAGAGACTCGGGGGAGGCCTCCCCTGAAAGCTGGTTTCCCACCGATCGTTTGTTTCAAATCTTAGCACACTAGTTCAAAAGTAGGCGCTAAAAAGTCCTGCCAAAGTCACATAGGTCGTCATGTTACAATTTAGTCAAAGAAGGCCTACTACTGGACCGAAACTGAGTGCTTTAACGCTCGCCGTTCGGCCCCACGACCTCTGAGAGGCTTGGAAGAGGCCTCCCCTGAAAGCTGGATTCCCACCGATCGTTTGTTTTAAATCTTAGCCCACAAGCTCAAACGTAAGCGCTAAAAAGTCCTGCCAAAATCACATAGGTCGTCAGGTTACAATTTAGTCAATAAAGGCCTATTACTGGACCGAAACAGAGTGCTTTAACGCTCGCCACTCGGTCCCACAGCCGTCCAGAGACTTGGGGGAGGCCTCCCCTGAAAGCTGGATTCCCACCGATCGTTTGTTTTAAATCTTAGCCCACTAGCTCAAAAGTAGGCGCTAAAAAGTCCTGCCAAAGTCACATAGATCGTCATGTTACAATTTAGTCAATAAAGGCCTACTACTGGGGAGAAACCGAGTGCTTTAACGCTCGCCGTTCGGCCCCACGACCTCTGAGAGGCTTGGAAGAGGCCTTCCCTGAAAGCTGGATTCCCAGCGATCGTTTGTTTTAAATCTTAGCCCACTAGCTCAAACGTAAGCGCTAAAAAGTCCTGCCAAAATCACATAGGTCGTCATGTTACAATTTAGTCAATAAAGGCCTATTACTGGACCGAAACAGAGTGCTGTAACGCTCGCCGTTCGGCCCCACAGCTGTCCAGAGACTCGGGGGAGGCCTCCCCTGAAAGCTGGTTTCCCACCGATCGTTTTTTTCAAATCTTAGCCCACTCGTTCAAAAGTACGCGCTAAAATGTCCTGCCAAAGTCACATAGGTCGTCATGTTACAATTTAGTCAATAAAGGCCTCCTACTGGACCGAAACTGAGTGCTTTAATTCTCGCCGCTCGGCCCCACAGCCGTCCAGAGACTCAAGGGAGGCGTCCCCTGAAAGCTGGATTCCCACCGATCGTTTGTTTCAAATCTTAGCCCACTAGCTCAAAAGTAGGCGCTAAAATGTCCTGCCAAAATCACATAGGTCGTCATGTTACAATTTAGTCAATAAAGGCCTACTACTGGACTGAAAACGAGTGCTTTGACGCTCGCCGTTCGGCCCCACGACCTCCGAGAGGCTTGGAAGAGGCCTCCCTTGAAAGCTGGATTCCCAAGGCTTGTCTGTGTAAATTCCTAGCCCGCTAGGTAGAAATTAAGCGACCTAAAGTCGTGCCGAAGTAAAATTGGTCGTCATGGTACTCGAGCGAAACTGAGTGCTTTAAACGCTCGCCGCTCGGCCCCACAGCCGTCCAGAGACTCGGGGGAGGCCTCCCCTGAAAGCTGGATTCACACCGATAATGTGTTTCAAATTTTAGCCCACTAGCTCAAAAGTAAGCGCTAAAAAGTCCTGCCAAAATCACATCGGTCGTCATGTTACAATTTAGTCAATAAAGGCCTACTACTGGAGAGAAACCGAGTGCTTTGACGCTCGCCATTCGGCCCCACAGCCGTCCCGAGTCTCGGGGGAGGTCTCCCCTGAAAGCTGGATTCCCACCGATCATTTGTTTCAAATCTTAGCCCAGTTGCTGAAAAGTAGGCGCTAAAAAGTCCTGCCAAAAATCACATAGGTCGTCATGTTACAATTTAGTCAATAAAGGCCTACTACTGGAGAGAAACCAAGTGCTTTGACGCTCGCCGTTCGGCCCCACAGCTGTCCAGAGACTCGGGGGAGGCCTCCCCTGAAAGCTGTATTCCCACCGATCGTTTGTTTCAAATCTTAGCCCACTAGCTCAAAAGTGAGCGCTAAAAAGTCTTGCCAAAGTCACATAGGTCGTCATGTTACAATTTAGTCAATAAAGGCCTACTACTGGAGAGAAACCAAGTGCTTTGACGCTCGCCGTTCGGCCCCACAGCTGTCCAGAGACTCGGGGGAGGCCTCCCCTGAAAGCTGTATTCCCACCGATCGTTTGTTTCAAATCTTAGCCCACTAGCTCAAAAGTGAGCGCTAAAAAGTCTTGCCAAAGTCACATAGGTCGTCATGTTACAATTTAGTCAATAAAGGCCTACTACTGGAGCGAAACCGAGTGCTTTGACGCTCGCCGATAGGCCCCACGACCTCTGAGAGGCTTGGAAGTGGCCTCCCCTGAAAGCTGGATTCCCAAGGATTGTCTGTGTGAATTCCTAGCCCGCTAGGCTGAAATTAAGCGACCTAAAGCCGTGCCGAAGTCAAATCGGTCGTCATGGTACTCGAGCGAAACTGAGTGCTTTAACGCTCGCCGCTCGGCCCCACAGCCATCCAGAGACTCGGGGTAGGACTCCCCTGAAAGCTGGATTCCCACCGATCGTTTGTTTCAAATCTTAGCTCACTAGCTCAAAAGTAAGCGCTAAAAAGTCTTGCCAAAGTCACATAGGTCGTCATGTTACAATTTAGTCCATAAAGGCCTA
>NW_026904183.1:0-86005 GCF_024500275.1 Phycodurus eques | reverse complement strand
AACTTTAGAACCCTATAGTTTGAGCTAGTAGGCTGACCTTCGAGACACTCGATCGTTTTGAATCCACCTTTCAGATGACGTCTTTTCCAAGCTTCTCGGAGGTCGTGCGGCCGAAACACGAGCGTCGAAGCATTCCGTTTCCCTCCAGTAGGAGGCCTTTATTGACTAAATTGTAACATGACGACCTATGTGATTTCGGCAGAACTTTTGAACCTTTAAGTTTGAGCTAATAGACTGACTTTCGACACACTCGATCGTTTTGAATCCACCTTTCAGATGAGGTCTCTTCCAAGACTCTCGGAGGTCGTGCGGCCGAAAACACGAGCGTCGAAGCATTCCATTTCGCTCCAGTAGTAGGCCTACATTGACTAATTTGTAACATGACGACCTATGTGATTTCGGCAGAACTTTTGAACCCTTAAGTTTGAGCTCGTGGGCTGACTTCGACGCACACGATCGTTTTGAATCCACCTTTCAAATGAGGTCTCTTCCAATCCTCTCGGAGGTCGTGCGGCTGAAACACGAGCGTCGAAGCATTCCGTTTCGCTCCAGGAGTAGGCCTTTATTGACTAAATTGTAACATGACGACCTATGTGATTTCGGCAGAACTTTTGAACCCTTAAGTTTGAGCTAGTGGTCTGACGTTTGACACACTCGATCGTTGTGAATCCACCTTTCAGATGAGGTCTCTTCCAAGCCTCTCGGAGGTCGTGCGGCCGAAACACAAGCGTCGAAGCATTCCGTTTCGCTCCAGTCGTAGGCCTTTATTGACTAAATTGTAACATGACGACCGATATGATTTCGGCAGAACTTTTGAACCCTTAAGTTTGAGATTGTGGGCTGACGTTCGACACACTCGATCGTTGTGAATCCACCTTTCAGATGAGGTCTCTTCCAAGCCTCTCGGAGGTCGTGCGGCTGAAACACGAGCGTCGTAGCATTCCGTTTCGCTCCAGTAGTTGGCCTTTATTGACTAAATTGAAACATGACGACCTATGTGATTTCGGCAGAACTTTTGAACCCTTAAGTTTGAGCTAGTGGGCTGACGTTTGACACACTCGATCGTTGTGAATCCACTTTTCAGATGAGGTCTCTTCCAATCCTCTCTGAGTTCGTGCAGCCGAAACACGAGCTTCGAAGCATTCCGTTTCGCTCCAATAGTAGGCCTTTATTGACTAAATTGAAACATGACGACCTATGTGATTTCGGCAGAACTTTTGAACCCTTAAGTTTGAGATTGTGGGCTGACGTTCGACACACTCGATCGTTGTGAAACCACCTTTCAGATGAGGTCTCTTCCAAGCCTCTCGGAGGTCCTGCGGCCGAAACACGAGCGTGGAAGCATTCCGTTTCCCTCCAGTAGGAGGCCTTTATTGACTAAATTGTAACATGACGACCTATGTGATTTCGGCAGAACTTTTGAACCTTTAAGTTTGAGCTAATAGACTGACTCTCCACACACTCGATCGTTTTGAATCCACCTTTCAGATGAGGTCTCTTGCAATCCTCTCGGAGGTCGTGCGGCCGAGCGGCGACTGTCAAAGCATTCAGTTTCGCTCCAGTAGTAGGCCTTTATTGACTAAATTGTAACGTCGACCTATGTGATTTCGGCAGAACTTTAGAACCCTATAGTTTGAGCTAGTAGGCTGACCTTCGAGACACTCGATCGTTTTGAATCCACCTTTCAGATGACGTCTTTTCCAAGCTTCTCGGAGGTCGTGCGGCCGAAACACGAGCGTCGAAGCATTCCGTTTCGCTCCAGTAGTAGGCCTATATTGACTAAATTGTAACATGACGACCTATGTGATTTCGGCAGAACTTTTGAACCCTTAAGTTTGAGCTTGTGGGCTGACGTTCGACACACTCGATCGTTGTGAAACCACCTTTCAGATGAGGTCTCTTCCAAGCCTCTCGGAGGTCCTGCGGCCGAAACACGAGCGTCGAAGCATTCCGTTTCCCTCCAGTAGGAGGCCTTTATTGACTAAATTGTAACATGACGACCTATGTGATTTCGGCAGAACTTTTGAACCTTTAAGTTTGAGCTAATAGACTGACTTTCGACACACTCGATCGTTTTGAATCCACCTTTCAGATGAGGTCTCTTGCAATCCTCTCGGAGGTCGTGCGGCCTAGCGGCGACTGTCAAAGCATTCAGTTTCGTTCCAGTAGTAGGCCTTTATTGACTAAATTGTAACATGTCGACCTATGTGATTTCGGCAGAACTTTAGAACCCTATAGTTTGAGCTAGTAGGCTGACCTTCGAGACACTCGATCGTTTTGAATCCACCTTTCAGATGACGTCTTTTCCAAGCTTCTCGGAGGTCGTGCGGCCGAAACACGAGCGTCGAAGCATTCCGTTTCCCTCCAGTAGGAGGCCTTTATTGACTAAATTGTAACATGACGACCTATGTGATTTCGGCAGAACTTTTGAACCTTTAAGTTTGAGCTAATAGACTGACTTTCGACACACTCGATCGTTTTGAATCCACCTTTCAGATGAGGTCTCTTCCAAGACTCTCGGAGGTCGTGCGGCCGAAAACACGAGCGTCGAAGCATTCCATTTCGCTCCAGTAGTAGGCCTACATTGACTAATTTGTAACATGACGACCTATGTGATTTCGGCAGAACTTTTGAACCCTTAAGTTTGAGCTCGTGGGCTGACTTCGACGCACACGATCGTTTTGAATCCACCTTTCAAATGAGGTCTCTTCCAATCCTCTCGGAGGTCGTGCGGCTGAAACACGAGCGTCGAAGCATTCCGTTTCGCTCCAGGAGTAGGCCTTTATTGACTAAATTGTAACATGACGACCTATGTGATTTCGGCAGAACTTTTGAACCCTTAAGTTTGAGCTAGTGGTCTGACGTTTGACACACTCGATCGTTGTGAATCCACCTTTCAGATGAGGTCTCTTCCAATCCTCTCGGAGGTCGTGCGGCTGAAACACGAGCGTCGAAGCATTCCGTTTCGCTCCAGGAGTAGGCCTTTATTGACTAAATTGTAACATGACGACCTATGTGATTTCGGCAGAACTTTTGAACCCTTAAGTTTGAGCTAGTGGTCTGACGTTTGACACACTCGATCGTTGTGAATCCACCTTTCAGATGAGGTCTCTTCCAAGCCTCTCGGAGGTCGTGCGGCCGAAACACAAGCGTCGAAGCATTCCGTTTCGCTCCAGTCGTAGGCCTTTATTGACTAAATTGTAACATGACGACCGATATGATTTCGGCAGAACTTTTGAACCCTTAAGTTTGAGATTGTGGGCTGACGTTCGACACACTCGATCGTTGTGAATCCACCTTTCAGATGAGGTCTCTTCCAAGCCTCTCGGAGGTCGTGCGGCTGAAACACGAGCGTCGTAGCATTCCGTTTCGCTCCAATAGTTGGCCTTTATTGACTAAATTGAAACATGACGACCTATGTGATTTCGGCAGAACTTTTGAACCCTTAAGTTTGAGCTAGTGGGCTGACGTTTGACACACTCGATCGTTGTGAATCCACTTTTCAGATGAGGTCTCTTCCAATCCTCTCTGAGTTCGTGCAGCCGAAACACGAGCTTCGAAGCATTCCGTTTCGCTCCAATAGTAGGCCTTTATTGACTAAATTGAAACATGACGACCTATGTGATTTCGGCAGAACTTTTGAACCCTTAAGTTTGAGATTGTGGGCTGACGTTCGACACACTCGATCGTTGTGAAACCACCTTTCAGATGAGGTCTCTTCCAAGCCTCTCGGAGGTCCTGCGGCCGAAACACGAGCGTGGAAGCATTCCGTTTCCCTCCAGTAGGAGGCCTTTATTGACTAAATTGTAACATGACGACCTATGTGATTTCGGCAGAACTTTTGAACCTTTAAGTTTGAGCTAATAGACTGACTCTCCACACACTCGATCGTTTTGAATCCACCTTTCAGATGAGGTCTCTTGCAATCCTCTCGGAGGTCGTGCGGCCGAGCGGCGACTGTCAAAGCATTCAGTTTCGCTCCAGTAGTAGGCCTTTATTGACTAAATTGTAACGTCGACCTATGTGATTTCGGCAGAACTTTAGAACCCTATAGTTTGAGCTAGTAGGCTGACCTTCGAGACACTCGATCGTTTTGAATCCACCTTTCAGATGACGTCTTTTCCAAGCTTCTCGGAGGTCGTGCGGCCGAAACACGAGCGTCGAAGCATTCCGTTTCGCTCCAGTAGTAGGCCTATATTGACTAAATTGTAACATGACGACCTATGTGATTTCGGCAGAACTTTTGAACCCTTAAGTTTGAGCTTGTGGGCTGACGTTCGACACACTCGATCGTTGTGAAACCACCTTTCAGATGAGGTCTCTTCCAAGCCTCTCGGAGGTCCTGCGGCCGAAACACGAGCGTCGAAGCATTCCGTTTCCCTCCAGTAGGAGGCCTTTATTGACTAAATTGTAACATGACGACCTATGTGATTTCGGCAGAACTTTTGAACCTTTAAGTTTGAGCTAATAGACTGACTTTCGACACACTCGATCGTTTTGAATCCACCTTTCAGATGAGGTCTCTTGCAATCCTCTCGGAGGTCGTGCGGCCTAGCGGCGACTGTCAAAGCATTCAGTTTCGCTCCAGTAGTAGGCCTTTATTGACTAAATTGTAACATGTCGACCTATGTGATTTCGGCAGAACTTTAGAACCCTATAGTTTGAGCTAGTAGGCTGACCTTCGAGACACTCGATCGTTTTGAATCCACCTTTCAGATGACGTCTTTTCCAAGCTTCTCGGAGGTCGTGCGGCCGAAACACGAGCGTCGAAGCATTCCGTTTCCCTCCAGTAGGAGGCCTTTATTGACTAAATTGTAACATGACGACCTATGTGATTTCGGCAGAACTTTTGAACCTTTAAGTTTGAATTAATAGACTGACTTTCGACACACTCGATCGTTTTGAATCCACCTTTCAGATGAGGTCTCTTCCAAGACTCTCGGAGGTCGTGCGGCCGAAAACACGAGCGTCGAAGCATTCCATTTCGCTCCAGTAGTAGGCCTACATTGACTAATTTGTAACATGACGACCTATGTGATTTCGGCAGAACTTTTGAACCCTTAAGTTTGAGCTCGTGGGCTGACTTCGACGCACACGATCGTTTTGAATCCACCTTTCAAATGAGGTCTCTTCCAATCCTCTCGGAGGTCGTGCGGCTGAAACACGAGCATCGAAGCATTCCGTTTCGCTCCAGTCGTAGGCCTTTATTGACTAAATTGTAACATGACGACCGATATGATTTCGGCAGAACTTTTGAACCCTTAAGTTTGAGATTGTGGGCTGACGTTCGACACACTCGATCGTTGTGAATCCACCTTTCAGATGAGGTCTCTTCCAAGCCTCTCGGAGGTCGTGCGGCTGAAACACGAGCGTCGAAGCATTCCGTTTCGCTCCAGTAGTAGGCCTTTATTGACTAAATTGAAACATGACGACCTATGTGATTTCGGCAGAACTTTTGAACCCTTAGGTTTGAGCTTGTGGGCTGACGTTCGACACACTCGATCGTTGTGAATCCACCTTTCAGATGAGGTCTCTTCCAATCCTCTCGGAGTTCGTGCAGCCGAAACACGAGCTTCGAAGCATTCCGTTTCGCTCCAGTAGTTGGCCTTTATTGACTAAATTGTAACATGACGACCTATGTGATTTCGGCAGAACTTTTGATCCCTTAAGTTTGAGATTATGGGCTGACGTTCGACACACTCGATCGTTGTGAATCCACCTTTCAGATGAGGTCTCTTCCAAGCCTCTCGTAGGTCGTGCGACCGAAACACGAGCGTCGAAGCATTCCGTTTCGCTCCAGTACTAGTCCTTTATTGACTAAATTGTAACATGACGACCTATGTGATTTCGGCAGAACTTTTGAACCCTTAAGTTTGAGCTTGTGGGCTGACGTTCGACACCCTTGATCGTTGTGAATCCACCTTTCAGATGAGGTCTCTTCCAAGCCTCTCTGAGGTCGTGCGGCCGAAACACAAGCGTCGAAGCATTCCGTTTCGCTCCAGTCGTAGCCCTTTATTGACTAAATTGTAACATGACGACCGATATGATTTCGGCAGAACTTTTGAACCCTTAGGTTTGAGATTGTGGGATGACGTTCGACACACTCGATCGTTGTGAATCCACCTTTCAGATGACGTCTCTTCCAAGCCTCTCGGAGGTCGTGCGGCTGAAACACGAGCGTCGAAGCATTCCGTTTCGCTCCAGTAGTTGGCCTTTATTGACTAAATTGAAACATGACGACCTATGTGATTTCGGCAGAACTTTTGAAGCCTTAAGTTTGAGCTAGTGGTCTGACGTTTGACACACTCGATCGTTGTGAATCCACCTTTCAGATGAGGTCTCTTCCAAGCCTCTCGGAGTTCGTGCAGCCGAAACACGAGCTTCGAAGCATTCCGTTTCGCTCCAGTAGTTGGCCTTTATTGACTAAATTGTAACATGACGACCTATGTGATTTATGCAGAACTTTTGAACCCTTAAGTTTGAACTAGTGGGCTGACGTTCGACACACTCGATCGTTGGGAATCCACCTTTCAGATGAGGTCTCTTCCAAACCTCTCGTAGGTCGTGCGGCCGAAACACGAGCGTCGAAGCATTCCGTTTCGCTCCAGGACTAGTCCTTTGACTAAATTGTAACATGACGACCTATGTGATTTCGGCAGAACTTTTGAACCCTTAAGTTTGAGCTTGTGGGCTGACGTTCGACACACTCGATCGTTGTGAATCCACCTTTCAGATGAGGTCTCTTCCAAGCCTCTCGGAGGTTGTGCGGCTGAAACACGAGCATCGAAGCATTCCGTTTCGCTCCAGTAGTAGGCCTTTACTGACTAAATTGAAACATGACGACCTATGTGATTTCGGCAGAACCTTTGAACCCTTAAGTTTGAGATTGTGGGCTGACATTCGACACACTCGATCGTTGTGAATCCACCTTTCAGATGAGGTCTCTTCCAAGCCTCTCTGAGGTCGTGCGGCCGAAACACAAGCGTCGAAGCATTCCGTTTCGCTCCAGTCGTAGGCCTTTATTGACTAAATTGTAACATGACGACCGATATGATTTCGGCAGAACTTTTGAACCCTTAAGTTTGAGATTGTGGGATGACGTTCGACACACTCGATCGTTGTGAATCCACCTTTCAGATGAGGTCTCTTCCAAGCCTCTCGTAGGTCCTGCGACCGAAACACGAGCGTCGAAGCATTCCGTTTCGCTCCAGTACTAGTCCTTTATTGACTAAATTGTAACATGACGACCTATGTGATTTCGGCAGAACTTTTGAACCCTTACGTTTGAGCTAGTGGGGTGACGTTTGACACACTCGATCGTTGTGAATCCACCTTTCAGATGAGGTCTCTTCCAATCCTCTCGGAGTTCGTGCAGCCGAGACACGAGCTTCGAAGCATTCCGTTTCGCTCCAATAGTAGGCCTTTCTTGACTAAATTGTAACATGACGACCTATGTGATTTCGGCAGAACTTTTGAACCCTTAAGTTTGAGATTGTGGGCTGACGTTCGACACACTCGATCGTTGTGAATCCACCTTTCAGATGAGGTCTCTTCCAAGCCTCTCGGAGGTTGTGCGGCTGAAACACGAGCATCGAAGCATTCCGTTTCGCTCCAGTAGTAGGCCTTTACTGACTAAATTGAAACATGACGACCTATGTGATTTCGGCAGAACCTTTGAACCCTTAAGTTTGAGATTGTGGGCTGACATTCGACACACTCGATCGTTGTGAATCCACCTTTCAGATGAGGTCTCTTCCAAGCCTCTCTGAGGTCGTGCGGCCGAAACACAAGCGTCGAAGCATTCCGTTTCGCTCCAGTCGTAGGCCTTTATTGACTAAATTGTAACATGACGACCGATATGATTTCGGCAGAACTTTTGAACCCTTAAGTTTGAGATTGTGGGATGACGTTCGACACACTCGATCGTTGTGAATCCACCTTTCAGATGAGGTCTCTTCCAAGCCTCTCGTAGGTCCTGCGACCGAAACACGAGCGTCGAAGCATTCCGTTTCGCTCCAGTACTAGTCCTTTATTGACTAAATTGTAACATGACGACCTATGTGATTTCGGCAGAACTTTTGAACCCTTACGTTTGAGCTAGTGGGGTGACGTTTGACACACTCGATCGTTGTGAATCCACCTTTCAGATGAGGTCTCTTCCAATCCTCTCGGAGTTCGTGCAGCCGAGACACGAGCTTCGAAGCATTCCGTTTCGCTCCAATAGTAGGCCTTTCTTGACTAAATTGTAACATGACGACCTATGTGATTTCGGCAGAACTTTTGAACCCTTAAGTTTGAGATTGTGGGCTGACGTTCGACACACTCGATCGTTGTGAATCCACCTTTCAGATGAGGTCTCGTCTAAGCCTCTCGGAGGTCGTGCAGCCGAAACACGAGCTTCGAAGCATTCCGTTTCGCTCCAGGAGTAGGCCTTTATTGACTAAATTGTAACATGTCGACCTATGTGATTTCGGCAGAACTTTAGAACCCTTAAGTTTGAACTAGTAGGCTGACATTCGACACACTCGATCGTTTTGAATCCACCTTTCAGATGAGGTCTCTTCCAAGGCTCTCGGAGGTCGTGCGGCTGAAACACGAGCATCGAAGCATTCCGTTTCGCTCCAGTAGTAGGCCTTTATTGACTAAATTGAAACATGACGACTTTTGTGATTTCGGCAGAACTTTTGAACCTTTAAGTTTGAGCTAGTAGACTGAAATTCGACACACTCGATCGTTTTGAATCCACCTTTCAGATGAGGTCTCTTGCAATCCTCTCGGAGTTCGTGCGGCCGAGCGGCGACTGTCAAAGCATTCAGTTTCGCTCCAGTCGTAGGCCTTTATTGACTAAATTGTAACATGTCGACCTATGTGATTTCGGCAGAACTTTAGAACCCTTAAGTTTGAACTAGTAGGCTAACATTCGACACACTCGATCGTTTTGAATCCACCTTTCAGATGAGGTCTCTTCCAATCCTCTCTGAGTTCGTACAGCCGAAACACTAGCTTCGAAGCATTCCGTTTCGCTCCAATAGTAGGCCTTTATTGACTAAATTGTAACATGACGACCGATATGATTTCGGCAGAACTTTTGAACCCTTAAGTTTGAGATTGTGGGCTGACGTTCGACACACTCGATCGTTGTGAATCCACCTTTCAGATGAGGTCTCTTCCAAGCCTCTCGTAGGTCGTGCGACCGAAACACGAGCGTCGAAGCATTCCGTTTCGCTCCAGTACTAGTCCTTTATTGACTAAATTGTAACATGACGACCTATGTGATTTCGGCAGAACTTTTGAACCCTTAAGTTTGAGCTTGTGGGCTGACGTTCGACACACTCGATCGTTGTGAATCCACCTTTCAGATGAGGTCTCTTCCAAGCCTCTCGGAGGTCGTGCGGCTGAAACACGAGCGTCGAAGCATTCCGTTTCGCTCCAATAGTAGGCCTTTCTTGACTAAATTGTAACATGACGACCTATGTGATTTCGGCAGAACTTTTGAACCTTTAAGTTTGAGCTAGTGGTCTGACGTTTGACACACTCGATCGTTGTGAATCCACCTTTCAGATGAGGTCTCTTCCAAGCCTCTCGGAGGTCGTGCGGCTGAAACACGAGCGTCGAAGCATTCCGTTTCGCTCCAGTAGTAGGCCTTTATTGACTAAATTGAAACATGACGACCTATGTGATTTCGGCAGAACTTTTGAACCCTTAGGTTTGAGCTTGTGGGCTGACGTTCGACACACTCGATCGTTGTGAATCCACCTTTCAGATGAGGTCTCTTCCAATCCTCTCGGAGTTCGAGCAGCCGAAACACGAGCTTCGAAGCATTCCGTTTCGCTCCAGTAGTTGGCCTTTATTGACTAAATTGTAACATGACGACCTATGTGATTTCGGCAGAACTTTTGATCCCTTAAGTTTGAGATTATGGGCTGACGTTCGACACACTCGATCGTTGTGAATCCACCTTTCAGATGAGGTCTCTTCCAAGCCTCTCGTAGGTCGTGCGACCGAAACACGAGCGTCGAAGCATTCCGTTTCGCTCCAGTACTAGTCCTTTATTGACTAAATTGTAACATGACGACCTATGTGATTTCGACAGAACTTTAGAACCCTTAAGTTTGAGCTAGTAGGCTGACCTTCGAAACATTCGATCGTTTTGAATCCACCTTTCAGATGACGTCTTTTCCAAGCTTCTCGGAGATCGTGCGGCCGAAACACGAGCGTCGAAGCATTCAGTTTCGCTCCAGTAGTTGGCTTTTATTGACTAAATTGTAACATGACGACCCATGTGATTTATGCAGAACATTTGAACCCTTAAGTTTGAACTAGTGGGCTGACGTTCGACACACTAAGATCGTTGGGAATCCACCTTTCAGATGAGGTCTCTTCCAAACCTCTCGTAGGTCGTGCGGCCGAAACACGAGCGTCGAAGCATTCCGTTTCGCTCCAGGACTAGTCCTTTGACTAAATTGTAACATGACGACCTATGTGATTTCGGCAGAACTTTTGAACCCTTAAGTTTGAGCTTGTGGGCTGACGTTCGACACACTCGATCGTTGTGAATCCACCTTTCAGATGAGGTCTCTTCCAAGCCTCTCGCAGGTCGTGCGGCTGAAACACAAGCATCGAAGCATTCCGTTTCGCTCCAGTAGTAGGCCTTTATTGACTAAATATAAACATGACGACCTTTGTGATTTCGGCAGAACTTTGGAACCCTTAAGTTTGAGCTAGTGGGCTGACGTTCGACACACTCGATCGTTGTGAATCCACCTTTCATATGAGGTCTCTTCCAATTCTCTCTGAGTTCGTGCAGCCGAAACACGAGCTTCGAAGCATTCCGTTTCGCTCCAATAGTAGGCCTTTATTGACTAAATTGTAACATGACGACCTATGTGATTTCGGCAGAACTTTTGAACCCTTAAGTTTGAGATTGTGGGCTGACGTTCGACACACTCGATCGTTGTGAATCCACCTTTCAGATGAGGTCTCTACCAAGCCTCTCGTAGGTCGTGCGACCGAAACACGAGCGTCGAAGCATTCCGTTTCGCTCCAGTACTAGTCCTTTATTGACTAAATTGTAACATGACGACCTATGTGATTTCGGCAGAACTTTTGAACCCTTAAGTTTGAGCTTGTGGGCTGACGTTCGACACACTCGATCGTTGTGAATCCACCTTTCAGATGAGGTCTCTTCCAAGCCTCTCGGAGGTCGTGCGGATGAAACACGAGTGTCGAAGCATTCCGTTTCGCTCCAATAGTTGGCCTTTCTTGACTAAATTGTAACATGACGACCTATGTGATTTCGGCAGAACTTTTGAACCTTTAAGTTTGAGCTAATAGACTGACTTTCGACACACTCGATCGTTTTGAATCCACATTTCAGATGAGGTCTCTTCCAAGCCTCTCGGAGGTCGTGCGGCCGAAAACACGAGCGTCGAAGCATTCCATTTCGCTCCAGTAGTAGGCCTACATTGACTAATTTGTAACATGACGACCTATGTGATTTCGGCAGAACTTTTGAACCCTTAAGTTTGAGCTCGTGGGCTGACTTCGACGCACTCGATCGTTTTGAATCCACCTTTCAAATGAGGTCTCTTCCAATCCTCTCGGAGGTCGTGCGGCTGAAACACGAGCGTCGAAGCATTCCGTTTCGCTCCAGGAGTAGGCCTTTATTGACTAAATTGTAACATGACGACCTATGTGATTTCGGCAGAACTTTTGAACCCTTAAGTTTGAGATTGTGGGCTGACGTTCGACACACTCGATCGTTGTGAATCCACCTTTCAGATGAGGTCTCTTCCAAGCCTCTCGTAGGTCCTGCGACCGAAACACGAGCGTCGAAGCATTCCGTTTCGCTCCAGTACTAGTCCTTTATTGACTAAATTGTAACATGACGACCTATGTGATTTCGGCAGAACTTTTGAACCCTTAAGTTTGAGCTTGTGGGCTGACGTTCGACACACTCGATCGTTGTGAATCCACTTTTCAGATGAGGTCTCTTCCAAGCCTCTCGGAGGTCGTGCGGCTGAAACACGAGCGTCGAAGCATTCCGTTTCGCTCCAGTAGTAGGCCTTTATTGACTAAATTGAAACATGACGACCTATGTGATTTCGGCAGAACTTTTGAACCCTTAGGTTTGAGCTTGTGGGCTGACGTTCGACACACTCGATCGTTGTGAATCCACCTTTCAGATGAGGTCTCTTCCAATCCTCTCGGAGTTCGTGCAGCCGAAACACGAGCTTCGAAGCATTCCGTTTCGCTCCAGTAGTTGGCCTTTATTGACTAAATTGTAACATGACGACCTATGTGATTTCGGCAGAACTTTTGATCCCTTAAGTTTGAGATTATGGGCTGACGTTCGACACACTCGATCGTTGTGAATCCACCTTTCAGATGAGGTCTCTTCCAAGCCTCTCGTAGGTCGTGCGACCGAAACACGAGCGTCGAAGCATTCCGTTTCGCTCCAGTACTAGTCCTTTATTGACTAAATTGTAACATGACGACCTATGTGATTTCGGCAGAACTTTTGAACCCTTAAGTTTGAGCTTGTGGGCTGACGTTCGACACCCTTGATCGTTGTGAATCCACCTTTCAGATGAGGTCTCTTCCAAGCCTCTCTGAGGTCGTGCGGCCGAAACACAAGCGTCGAAGCATTCCGTTTCGCTCCAGTCGTAGGCCTTTATTGACTAAATTGTAACATGACGACCGATATGATTTCGGCAGAACTTTTGAACCCTTAAGTTTGAGATTGTGGGATGACGTTCAACACACTCGATCGTTGTGAATCCACCTTTCAGATGACGTCTCTTCCAAGCCTCTCGGAGGTCGTGCGGCTGAAACACGAGCGTCGAAGCATTCCGTTTCGCTCCAGTAGTAGGCCTTTATTGACTAAATTGAAACATGATGACCTATGTGATTTCGGCAGAACTTTTGATCCCTTAAGTTTGAGCTAGTGGGCTGACCTTCGACACACTCGATCGTTGTGAATCCACCTTTCAGATGATGTCTTTTCCAATCCTCTCGGAGTTCGTGCAGCCGAAACACGAGCTTCGAAGCATTCCGTTTCGCTCTAGTAGTTGGCCTTTATTGATTAAATTGTAACATGACGACCTATGTGATTTATGCAGAACTTTTGAACCCTTAAGTTTGAACTAGTGGGCTGACGTTCGACACACTCGATCGTTGGGAATCCACCTTTCAGATGAGGTCTCTTCCAAACCTCTCGTAGGTCGTGCGGCCGAAACACGAGCGTCGAAGCATTCCGTTTCGCTCCAGGACTAGTCCTTTGACTAAATTGTAACATAACGACCTATGTGATTTCGGTAGAACTTTTGAACCCTTAAGTTTGAGCTTGTGGGCTAACGTTCGACACACTCGATCGTTGTGAATCCACCTTTCAGATGAGGTCTCTTCCAAGCCTCTCGGAGGTCGTGCGGCTGAAACACGAGCATCGAAGCATTCCGTTTCGCTCCAGTAGTAGGCCTTTATTGACTAAATTGAAACATGACGACCTATGTGATTTCGGCAGAACCTTTGAACCCTTAAGTTTGAGATTGTGGGCTGACATTCGACACACTCGATCGTTGTGAATCCACCTTTCAGATGAGGTCTCTTCCAAGCCTCTCTGAGGTCGTGCGGCCGAAACACAAGCGTCGAAGCATTCCGTTTCGCTCCAGTCGTAGGCCTTTATTGACTAAATTGTAACATGACGACCGATATGATTTCGGCAGAACTTTTGAACCCTTAAGTTTGAGATTGTGGGCTGACGTTCGACACACTCGATCGTTGTGAATCCACCTTTCAGATGAGGTCTCTTCCAAGCCTCTCGTAGGTCGTGCGACCGAAACACGAGCGTCGAAGCATTCCGTTTCGCTCCAGTCGTAGCCCTTTATTGACTAAATTGTAACATGACGACCGATATGATTTCGGCAGAACTTTTGAACCCTTAGGTTTGAGATTGTGGGATGACGTTCGACACACTCGATCGTTGTGAATCCACCTTTCAGATGACGTCTCTTCCAAGCCTCTCGGAGGTCGTGCGGCTGAAACACGAGCGTCGAAGCATTCCGTTTCGCTCCAGTAGTAGGCCTTTATTGACTAAATTGAAACATGATGACCTATGTGATTTCGGCAGAACTTTTGATCCCTTAAGTTTGAGCTAGTGGGCTGACCTTCGACACACTCGATCGTTGTGAATCCACCTTTCAGATGATGTCTTTTCCAATCCTCTCGGAGTTCGTGCAGCCGAAACACGAGCTTCGAAGCATTCCGTTTCGCTCCAGTAGTTGGCCTTTATTGATTAAATTGTAACATGACGACCTATGTGATTTCGGTAGAACTTTTGAACCCTTAAGTTTGAGCTTGTGGGCTAACGTTCGACACACTCGATCGTTGTGAATCCACCTTTCAGATGAGGTCTCTTCCAAGCCTCTCGGAGGTCGTGCGGCTGAAACACGAGCATCGAAGCATTCCGTTTCGCTCCAGTAGTAGGCCTTTATTGACTAAATTGAAACATGACGACCTATGTGATTTCGGCAGAACTTTTGAACCTTTAAGTTTGAGATTGTGGGCTGACATTCGACACACTCGATCGTTGTGAATCCACCTTTCAGATGAGGTCTCTTCCAAGCCTCTCTGAGGTCGTGCGGCCGAAACACAAGCGTCGAAGCATTCCGTTTCGCTCCAGTCGTAGGCCTTTATTGACTAAATTGTAACATGACGACCGATATGATTTCGGCAGAACTTTTGAACCCTTAAGTTTGAGATTGTGGGCTGACGTTCGACACACTCGATCGTTGTGAATCCACCTTTCAGATGAGGTCTCTTCCAAGACTCTCGTAGGTCCTGCGACCGAAACACGAGCGTCGAAGCATTCCGTTTCGCTCCAGTACTAGTCCTTTATTTACTAAATTGTAACATGACGACCTATGTGATTTCGGCAGAACTTTTGAACCCTTAAGTTTGAGCTTGTGGGCTGACGTTCGACACACTCGATCGTTGTGAATCCACTTTTCAGATGAGGTCTCTTCCAAGCCTCTCGGAGGTCGTGCGGCTGAAACACGAGCGTCGAAGCATTCCGTTTCGCTCCAGTAGTAGGCCTTTATTGACTAAATTGAAACATGACGACCTATGTGATTTCGGCAGAACTTTTGAACCCTTAGGTTTGAGCTTGTGGGCTGACGTTCGACACACTCGATCGTTGTGAATCCACCTTTCAGATGAGGTCTCTTCCAAGACTCTCGTAGGTCGTGCGGCTGAAACACGAGCATCGAAGCATTCCGTTTCGCTCCAGTAGTAGGCCTTTACTGACTAAATTGTAACATGACGACCTATGTGATTTCGGCAGAACTTTTGAACCCTTAAGTTTGAGCTTGTGGGCTGACGTTCGACACACTCGATCGTTGTGAATCCACTTTTCAGATGAGGTCTCTTCCAAGCCTCTCGGAGGTCGTGCGGCTGAAACACGAGCGTCGAAGCATTCCGTTTCGCTCCAGTAGTAGGCCTTTATTGACTAAATTGAAACATGACGAACTATGTGATTTCGGCAGAACTTTTGAACCCTTAGGTTTGAGCTTGTGGGCTGACGTTCGACACACTCGATCGTTGTGAATCCACTTTTCAGATGAGGTCTCTTCCAAGCCTCTCGGAGTTCGTGCAGCCGAAACACGAGCTTCGAAGCATTCCGTTTCGCTCCAGTAGTTGGCCTTTATTGACTAAATTGTAACATGACGACCTATGTGATTTATGCAGAACTTTTGAACCCTTAAGTTTGAGCTAGTGGGCTGACGTTCGACACACTCGATCGTTGTGAAACCACCTTTCAGATGAGGTCTCTTCCAATCCTCTCGGAGGTCGTGCGGCTGAAACACGAGTGTCGAAGCATTCCGTTTCGCTCCAGTAGTAGGCCTATATTGACTAAATTGTAACATGACGACCGATGTGATTTCGGCAGAACTTTAGAACGCTTAAGTTTGAGCTAGTAGGCTGACCTTCGAAACACTCGATCGTTTTGAATCCACCTTTCAGATGAGGTCTCTTCCAAGCCTCTCTGAGGTCGTGCGGCCGAAACACAAGCGTCGAAGCATTCCGTTTCGCTCCAGTCGTAGGCCTTTATTGACTAAATTGTAACATGACGACCGATATGATTTCGGCAGAACTTTTGAACCCTTAAGTTTGAGATTGTGGGATGACGTTCGACACACTCGATCGTTGTGAATCCACCTTTCAGATGACGTCTCTTCCAAGCCTCTCGGAGGTCGTGCGGCTGAAACACGAGCGTCGAAGCATTCCGTTTCGCTCCAGTAGTAGGCCTTTATTGACTAAATTGAAACATGATGACCTATGTGATTTCGGCAGAACTTTTGATCCCTTAAGTTTGAGCTAGTGGGCTGACCTTCGACACACTCGATCGTTGTGAATCCACCTTTCAGATGATGTCTTTTCCAATCCTCTCGGAGTTCGTGCAGCCGAAACACGAGCTTCGAAGCATTCCGTTTCGCTCCAGTAGTTGGCCTTTATTGACTAAATTGTAACATGACGACCTATGTGATTTATGCAGAACTTTTGAACCCTTAAGTTTGAACTAGTGGCCTGACGTTCGACACACTCGATCGTTGGGAATCCACCTTTCAGATGAGGTCTCTTCCAAACCTCTCGTAGGTCGTGCGGCCGAAACACGAGCGTCGAAGCATTCCGTTTCGCTCCAGGACTAGTCCTTTGACTAAATTGTAACATGACGACCTATGTGATTTCGGCAGAACTTTTGAACCCTTAAGTTTGAGCTTGTGGGCTGACGTTCGACACACTCGATCGTTGTGAATCCACCTTTCAGATGAGGTCTCTTCCAAGCCTCTCGGAGGTCGTGCGGCTGAAACACGAGCATCGAAGCATTCCGTTTCGCTCCAGTAGTAGGCCTTTATTGACTAAATTGAAACATGACGACCTATGTGATTTCGGCAGAACCTTTGAACCCTTAAGTTTGAGATTGTGGGCTGACATTCGACACACTCGATCGTTGTGAATCCACCTTTCAGATGAGGTCTCTTCCAAGCCTCTCTGAGGTCGTGCGGCCGAAACACAAGCGTCGAAGCATTCCGTTTCGCTCCAGTCGTAGGCCTTTATTGACTAAATTGTAACATGACGACCGATATGATTTCGGCAGAACTTTTGAACCCTTAAGTTTGAGATTGTGGGCTGACGTTCGACACACTCGATCGTTGTGAATCCACCTTTCAGATGAGGTCTCTTCCAAGCCTCTCGGAGGTCGTGCGGGTGAAACACGAGCGTCGAAGCATTCCGTTTCGCTCCAGTAGTAGGCCTTTATTGACTAAATTGAAACATGACGACCTATGTGATTTCGGCAGAACTTTTGAACCCTTAGGTTTGAGCTTGTGGGCTGACGTTCGACACACTCGATCGTTGTGAATCCACCTTTCAGATGAGGTCTCTTCCAATCCTCTCGGAGTTCGTGCAGCCGAAACACGAGCTTCGAAGCATTCCGTTTCGCTCCAGTCGTAGCCCTTTATTGACTAAATTGTAACATGACGACCGATATGATTTCGGCAGAACTTTTGAACCCTTAAGTTTGAGATTGTGGGATGACGTTCGACACACTCGATCGTTGTGAATCCACCTTTCAGATGACGTCTCTTCCAAGCCTCTCGGAGGTCGTGCGGCTGAAACACGAGCGTCGAAGCATTCCGTTTTGCTCCAGTAGTAGGCCTTTATTGACTAAATTGAAACATGATGACCTATGTGATTTCGGCAGAACTTTTGATCCCTTAAGTTTGAGCTAGTGGGCTGACCTTCGACACACTCGATCGTTGTGAATCCACCTTTCAGATGATGTCTTTTCCAATCCTCTCGGAGTTCGTGCAGCCGAAACACGAGCTTCGAAGCATTCCGTTTCGCTCCAGTAGTTGGCCTTTATTGATTAAATTGTAACATGACGACCTGTGTGATTTCGGTAGAACTTTTGAACCCTTAAGTTTGAGCTTGTGGGCTAACGTTCGACACACTCGATCGTTGTGAATCCACCTTTCAGATGAGGTCTCTTCCAAGCCTCTCGGAGGTCGTGCGGCTGAAACACGAGCATCGAAGCATTCCGTTTCGCTCCAATAGTAGGCCTTTATTGACTAAATTGAAACATGACGACCTATGTGATTTCGGCAGAACCTTTGAACCTTTAAGTTTGAGATTGTGGGCTGACATTCGACACACTCGATCGTTGTGAATCCACCTTTCAGATGAGGTCTCTTCCAAGCCTCTCTGAGGTCGTGCGGCCGAAACACAAGCGTCGAAGCATTCCGTTTCGCTCCAGTCGTAGGCCTTTATTGACTAAATTGTAACATGACGACCGATATGATTTCGGCAGAACTTTTGAACCCTTAAGTTTGAGATTGTGGGCTGACGTTCGACACACTCGATCGTTGTGAATCCACCTTTCAGATGAGGTCTCTTCCAAGACTCTCGTAGGTCCTGCGACCGAAACACGAGCGTCGAAGCATTCCGTTTCGCTCCAGTACTAGTCCTTTATTTACTAAATTGTAACATGACGACCTATGTGATTTCGGCAGAACTTTTGAACCCTTAAGTTTGAGCTTGTGGGCTGACGTTCGACACACTCGATCGTTGTGAATCCACTTTTCAGATGAGGTCTCTTCCAAGCCTCTCGGAGGTCGTGCGGCTGAAACACGAGCGTCGAAGCATTCCGTTTCGCTCCAGTAGTAGGCCTTTATTGACTAAATTGAAACATGACGACCTATGTGATTTCGGCAGAACTTTTGAACCCTTAGGTTTGAGCTTGTGGGCTGACGTTCGACACACTCGATCGTTGTGAATCCACCTTTCAGATGAGGTCTCTTCCAAGACTCTCGTAGGTCCTGCGACCGAAACACGAGCGTCGAAGCATTCCGTTTCGCTCCAGTACTAGTCCTTTATTTACTAAATTGTAACATGACGACCTATGTGATTTCGGCAGAACTTTTGAACCCTTAAGTTTGAGCTTGTGGGCTGACGTTCGACACACTCGATCGTTGTGAATCCACTTTTCAGATGAGGTCTCTTCCAAGCCTCTCGGAGGTCGTGCGGCTGAAACACGAGCGTCGAAGCATTCCGTTTCGCTCCAGTAGTAGGCCTTTATTGACTAAATTGAAACATGACGACCTATGTGATTTCGGCAGAACTTTTGAACCCTTAGGTTTGAGCTTGTGGGCTGACGTTCGACACACTCGATCGTTGTGAATCCACCTTTCAGATGAGGTCTCTTCCAAACCTCTCGTAGGTCGTGCGGCCGAAACACGAGCGTCGAAGCATTCCGTTTCGCTCCAGGACTAGTCCTTTGACTAAATTGTAACATGACGACCTATGTGATTTCGGCAGAACTTTTGATCCCTTAAGTTTGAGCTAGTGGGCTGACCTTCGACACACTCGATCGTTGTGAATCCACCTTTCAGATGATGTCTTTTCCAATCCTCTCGGAGTTCGTGCAGCCGAAACACGAGCTTCGAAGCATTCCGTTTCGCTCCAGTAGTTGGCCTTTATTGACTAAATTGTAACATGACGACCTATGTGATTTATGCAGAACTTTTGAACCCTTAAGTTTGAACTAGTGGGCTGACGTTCGACACACTCGATCGTTGTGAATCCACCTTTCAGATGAGGTCTCTTCCAAGCCTCTCGGAGGTCGTGCGGCTGAAACACGAGCATCGAAGCATTCCGTTTCGCTCCAGTAGTAGGCCTTTATTGACTAAATTGAAACATGACGACCTATGTGATTTCGGCAGAACCTTTGAACCCTTAAGTTTGAGATTGTGGGCTGACATTCGACACACTCGATCGTTGTGAATCCACCTTTCAGATGAGGTCTCTTCCAAGCCTCTCTGAGGTCGTGCGGCCGAAACACAAGCGTCGAAGCATTCCGTTTCGCTCAAGTCGTAGGCCTTTATTGACTAAATTGTAACATGACGACCGATATGATTTCGGCAGAACTTTTGAACCCTTAAGTTTGAGATTGTGGGCTGACGTTCGACACACTCGATCGTTGTGAATCCACCTTTCAGATGAGGTCTCTTCCAAGCCTCTCGTAGGTCCTGCGACCGAAACACGAGCGTCGAAGCATTCCGTTTCGCTCCAGTACTAGTCCTTTATTGACTAAATTGTAACATGACGACCTATGTGATTTCGGCAGAACTTTTGAACCCTTAAGTTTGAGCTTGTGGGCTGACGTTCGACACACTCGATCGTTGTGAATCCACTTTTCAGATGAGGTCTCTTCCAAGCCTCTCGGAGGTCGTGCGGCTGAAACACGAGCGTCGAAGCATTCCGTTTCGCTCCAGTAGTTGGCCTTTATTGACTAAATTGAAACATGACAACCTATGTGATTTCGGCAGAACTTTTGAACCCTTAAGTTTGAGCTAGTGGGCTGACGTTCGACACACTCGATCGTTGTGAATCCACCTTTCAGATGAGGTCTCTTCCAATCCTCTCGGAGGTCGTGCGGCTGAAACACGAGCGTCGAAGCATTCCGTTTTGCTCCAGTAGTAGGCCTATATTGACTAAATTGTAACATTACGACCGATGTGATTTCGGCATAACTTTAGAACGCTTAAGTTTGAGCTAGTAGGCTGACCTTCGAAACACTCGATCGTTTTGAATCCACCTTTCAGATGACGTCTTTTCCAAGCTTCTCGGAGATCGTGCGGCCGAAACACGAGCGTCTAACCATTCCGTTTAGCTCCAGTAGGAAGACTTTATTGACTAAATTGTAACATGACGACCTATGTGATTTAGGCAGAACTTTTGAACCTTTAAGTTTGAGCTAGTAGACTGACATTCGACACACTCGATCATTTTGAATCCACCTTTCAGATGAGGTCTCTTCCAAGCCTCTCGGAGGTTGTGCGTCTGAAACACGAGCGTCGAAGCATTCCGTTTCGCTCCAGTAGTAGGCCTTTATTGACTAAATTGAAACATGACGACCTATGTGATTTCGGCAGATCTTTTGATCCCTTAAGTTTGAGTTAGTGGGCTGACCTTCGACACACTCGATCGTTGTGAATCCACCTTTCAGATGATGTCTCTTCCAATCCTCTCGGAGTTCGTGCAGCCGAAACACGAGCTTCGAAGCATTCCGTTTCGCTCCAGTAGTTGGCCTTTATTGACTAAATTGTAACATGACGACCTATGTGATTTATGCAGAACTTTTGAACCCTTAAGTTTGAACTAGTGGGCTGACGTTCGACACACTCGATCGTTGGGAATCCACCTTTCAGATGAGGTCTCTTCCAAACCTCCCGTAGGTCGTGCGGCCGAAACACGAGCGTCGAAGCATTCCGTTTCGCTCCAGGACTAGTCCTTTGACTAAATTGTAACATGACGACCTATGTGATTTCGGCAGAACTTTTGAACCCTTAAGTTTGAGCTTGTGGGCTGACGTTCGACACACTCGATCGTTGTGAATCCACCTTTCAGATGAGGTCTCTTCCAAGCCTCTCGGAGGTCGTGCGGCTGAAACACGAGCATCGAAGCATTCCGTTTCGCTCCAGTAGTAGGCCTTTACTGACTAAATTGAAACATGACGACCTATGTGATTTCGGCAGAACCTTTGAACCCTTAAGTTTGAGATTGTGGGCTGACATTCGACACACTCGATCGTTGTGAATCCACCTTTCAGATGAGGTCTCTTCCAAGCCTCTCTGAGGTCGTGCGGCCGAAACACAAGCGTCGAAGCATTCCGTTTCGCTCCAGTCGTAGGCCTTTATTGACTAAATTGTAACATGACGACCGATATGATTTCGGCAGAACTTTTGAACCCTTAAGTTTGAGATTGTGGGATGACGTTCGACACACTCGATCGTTGTGAATCCACCTTTCAGATGAGGTCTCTTCCAAGCCTCTCGTAGGTCCTGCGACCGAAACACGAGCGTCGAAGCATTCCGTTTCGCTCCAGTACTAGTCCTTTATTGACTAAATTGTAACATGACGACCTATGTGATTTTGGCAGAACTTTTGAACCCTTAAGTTTGAGCTTGTGGGCTGACGTTCGACACACTCGATCGTTGTGAATCCACTTTTCAGATGAGGTCTCTTCCAAGCCTCTCGGAGGTCGTGCGGCTGAAACACGAGCGTCGAAGCATTCCGTTTCGCTCCAGTAGTTGGCCTTTATTGAGTAAATTGTAACATGACGACCTATGTGATTTTGGCAGAACTTTTGAACCCTTAAGTTTGAGCTTGTGGGCTGACGTTCGACACACTCGATCGTTGTGAATCCACTTTTCAGATGAGGTCTCTTCCAAGCCTCTCGGAGGTCGTGCGGCTGAAACACGATCGTCGAAGCATTCCGTTTCGCTCCAGTAGTTGGCCTTTATTGACTAAATTGAAACATGACGACCAATGTGATTTCGGCAGAACTTTTGAACCCTTAAGTTTGAGCTAGTGGGCTGACGTTCGACACACTCGATCGTTGTGAAACCACCTTTCAGATGAGGTCTCTTCCAATCCTCTCGGAGGTCGTGCGGCTGAAACACGAGTGTCGAAGCATTCCGTTTCGCTCCAGTAGTAGGCCTATATTGACTAAATTGTAACATGACGACCGATGTGATTTCGGCAGAACTTTAGAACGCTTAAGTTTGAGCTAGTAGGCTGACCTTCGAAACACTCGATCGTTTTGAATCCACCTTTCAGATGACGTCTTTTCCAAGCTTCTTGGAGATCGTGCGGCCGAAACACGAGCGTCGAACCATTCCGTTTAGCTCCAGTAGTAGGCCTTTATTGACTAAATTGTAACATGTCGACCTATGTGATTTCGGCAGAACTTTAGAACCCTTAAGTTTGAACTAGTAGGCTGACATTCGACACACTCGATCGTTTTGAATCCACCTTTCAGATGAGGTCTCTTCCAAGCCACTCGGAGGTCGTGCGGCTGAAACACGAGCATCGAAGCATTCCGTTTCGCTCCAGTAGTAGGCCTTTATTGACTAAATTGAAACATGACGACTTTTGTGATTTCGGCAGAACTTTTGAACCCTTAAGTTTGAACTAGTGGGCTGACGTTCGACACACTCGATCGTTGGGAATCCACCTTTCAGATGAGGTCTCTTCCAAACCTCTCGTAGGTCGTGCGGCCGAAACACGAGCGTCGAAGCATTCCGTTTCGCTCCAGGACTAGTCCTTTGACTAAATTGTAACATGACGACCTATGTGATTTCGGCAGAACTTTTGAACCCTTAAGTTTGAGCTTGTGGGCTGACGTTCGACACACTCGATCGTTGTGAATCCACCTTTCAGATGAGGTCTCTTCCAAGCCTCTCGGAGGTCGTGCGGCTAAAACACGAGCATCGAAGCATTCCGTTTCGCTCCAGTAGTAGGCCTTTATTGACTAAATTGAAACATGACGACCTATGTGATTTCGGCAGAACCTTTGAACCCTTAAGTTTGAGATTGTGGGCTGACATTCGACACACTCGATCGTTGTGAATCCACCTTTCAGATGAGGTCTCTTCCAAGCCTCTCTGAGGTCGTGCGGCCGAAACACAAGCGTCGAAGCATTCCGTTTCGCTCCAGTCGTAGGCCTTTATTGACTAAATTGTAACATGACGACCGATATGATTTCGGCAGAACTTTTGAACCCTTAAGTTTGAGATTGTGGGATGACGTTCGACACACTCGATCGTTGTGAATCCACCTTTCAGATGAGGTCTCTTCCAAGCCTCTCGTAGGTCCTGCGACCGAAACACGAGCGTCGAAGCATTCCGTTTCGCTCCAGTACTAGTCCTTTATTGACTAAATTGTAACATGACGACCTATGTGATTTTGGCAGAACTTTTGAACCCTTAAGTTTGAGCTTGTGGGCTGACGTTCGACACACTCGATCGTTGTGAATCCACTTTTCAGATGAGGTCTCTTCCAAGCCTCTCGGAGGTCGTGCGGCTGAAACACGAGCGTCGAAGCATTCCGTTTCGCTCCAGTAGTTGGCCTTTATTGACTAAATTGAAACATGACGACCAATGTGATTTCGGCAGAACTTTTGAACCCTTAAGTTTGAGCTAGTGGGCTGACGTTCGACACACTCGATCGTTGTGAAACCACCTTTCAGATGAGGTCTCTTCCAATCCTCTCGGAGGTCGTGCGGCTGAAACACGAGTGTCGAAGCATTCCGTTTCGCTCCAGTAGTAGGCCTATATTGACTAAATTGTAACATGACGACCGATGTGATTTCGGCAGAACTTTAGAACGCTTAAGTTTGAGCTAGTAGGCTGACCTTCGAAACACTCGATCGTTTTGAATCCACCTTTCAGATGACGTCTTTTCCAAGCTTCTTGGAGATCGTGCGGCCGAAACACGAGCGTCGAACCATTCCGTTTAGCTCCAGTAGTAGGCCTTTATTGACTAAATTGTAACATGTCGACCTATGTGATTTCGGCAGAACTTTAGAACCCTTAAGTTTGAACTAGTAGGCTGACATTCGACACACTCGATCGTTTTGAATCCACCTTTCAGATGAGGTCTCTTCCAAGCCACTCGGAGGTCGTGCGGCTGAAACACGAGCATCGAAGCATTCCGTTTCGCTCCAGTAGTAGGCCTTTATTGACTAAATTGAAACATGACGACTTTTGTGATTTCGGCAGAACTTTTGAACCCTTAAGTTTGAACTAGTGGGCTGACGTTCGACACACTCGATCGTTGGGAATCCACCTTTCAGATGAGGTCTCTTCCAAACCTCTCGTAGGTCGTGCGGCCGAAACACGAGCGTCGAAGCATTCCGTTTCGCTCCAGGACTAGTCCTTTGACTAAATTGTAACATGACGACCTATGTGATTTCGGCAGAACTTTTGAACCCTTAAGTTTGAGCTTGTGGGCTGACGTTCGACACACTCGATCGTTGTGAATCCACCTTTCAGATGAGGTCTCTTCCAAGCCTCTCGGAGGTCGTGCGGCTGAAACACGAGCATCGAAGCATTCCGTTTCGCTCCAGTAGTAGGCCTTTATTGACTAAATTGAAACATGACGACCTATGTGATTTCGGCAGAACCTTTGAACCCTTAAGTTTGAGATTGTGGGCTGACATTCGACACACTCGATCGTTGTGAATCCACCTTTCAGATGAGGTCTCTTCCAAGCCTCTCTGAGGTCGTGCGGCCGAAACACAAGCGTCGAAGCATTCCGTTTCGCTCCAGTCGTAGGCCTTTATTGACTAAATTGTAACATGACGACCGATATGATTTCGGCAGAACTTTTGAACCCTTAAGTTTGAGATTGTGGGATGACGTTCGACACACTCGATCGTTGTGAATTCACCTTTCAGATGAGGTCTCTTCCAAGCCTCTCGTAGGTCCTGCGACCGAAACACGAGCGTCGAAGCATTCCGTTTCGCTCCAGTACTAGTCCTTTATTGACTAAATTGTAACATGACGACCTATGTGATTTTGGCAGAACTTTTGAACCCTTAAGTTTGAGCTTGTGGGCTGACGTTCGACACACTCGATCGTTGTGAATCCACTTTTCAGATGAGGTCTCTTCCAAGCCTCTCGGAGGTCGTGCGGCTGAAACACGAGCGTCGAAGCATTCCGTTTCGCTCCAGTAGTTGGCCTTTATTGACTAAATTGAAACATGACGACCAATGTGATTTCGGCAGAACTTTTGAACCCTTAAGTTTGAGCTAGTGGGCTGACGTTCGACACACTCGATCGTTGTGAAACCACCTTTCAGATGAGGTCTCTTCCAATCCTCTCGGAGGTCGTGCGGCTGAAACACGAGTGTCGAAGCATTCCGTTTCGCTCCAGTAGTAGGCCTATATTGACTAAATTGTAACATGACGACCGATGTGATTTCGGCAGAACTTTAGAACGCTTAAGTTTGAGCTAGTAGGCTGACCTTCGAAACACTCGATCGTTTTGAATCCACCTTTCAGATGACGTCTTTTCCAAGCTTCTTGGAGATCGTGCGGCCGAAACACGAGCGTCGAACCATTCCGTTTAGCTCCAGTAGTAGGCCTTTATTGACTAAATTGTAACATGTCGACCTATGTGATTTCGGCAGAACTTTAGAACCCTTAAGTTTGAACTAGTAGGCTGACATTCGACACACTCGATCGTTTTGAATCCACCTTTCAGATGAGGTCTCTTCCAAGCCACTCGGAGGTCGTGCGGCTGAAACACGAGCATCGAAGCATTCCGTTTCGCTCCAGTAGTAGGCCTTTATTGACTAAATTGAAACATGACGACTTTTGTGATTTCGGCAGAACTTTGGAACCCTTAAGTTTGAGCTAGTGGGCTGACGTTCGACACACTCGATCGTTGTGAATCCACCTTTCATATGAGGTCTCTTCCAATCCTCTCGGAGGTCGTGCGGCTGAAACACGAGCGTCGAAGCATTCCGTTTCGCTCCTGTAGTAGGCCTTTATTGACTAAATTGAAACATGACGACCTATGTGATTTCGGCAGAACTTTTGATCCCTTAAGTTTGAGCTAGTGGGCTGACCTTCGACACACTCGATCGTTGTGAATCCACCTTTCAGATGAGGTCTCTTCCAAGCCTCTCGTAAGTCGTGCAACCGAAACACGAGCGTCGAAGCATTCCGTTTCGCTCCATTACTAGTCCTTTGTTGACTAAATTGTAACATGACGACCTATGTGATTTCGGCAGAACTTTTGAACCCTTAAGTTTGAGCTTGTGGGCTGACGTTCGACACACTCGATCGTTGTGAATCCACCTTTCAGATGAGGTCTCTTCCAAGCCTCTCGGAGGTCGTGCGGCTGAAACACAAGCGTCGAAGCATTCCGTTTCGCTCCAGTAGTTGGCCTTTATTGACTAAATTGAAACATGACGACCTATGTGATTTCGGCAGAACTTTTGAACCCTTAAGTTTGAGCTAGTGGGGTGACGTTTGACACACTCGATCGTTGTGAATCCACCTTTCAGATGAGGTCTCTTCCAATCCTCTCGGAGTTCGTGCAGCCGAAACACGAGCTTCGAAGCATTCCGTTTCGCTCCAATAGTAGGCCTTTCTTGACTAAATTGTAACATGACGACCTATGTGATTTAGGCAGTACTTATGAACCTTTAAGTTTGAGCTAGTAGACTGACATTCGACACACTCGATCGTTTTGAATCCACCTTTCAGATGAGGTCTCTTCCAAGCCTCTCGGAGGTCGTGCGGCTGAAACACGAGCGTCGAAGCATTCCGTTTCCCTCCAGTAGTAGGCCTTTATTGACTAAATTGAAACATGACGACCTATGTGATTTCGGCAGAACTTTTGATCCCTTATGTTTGAGCTAGTGGGCTGACCTTCGACACACTTGATCGTTGTGAATCCACCTTTCAGATGATGTCTCTTCCAATCCTCTCGGAGTTCGTGCAGCCGAAACACGAGCTTCGAAGCATTCCGTTTCGCTCCAGGACTAGTCCTTTGACTAAATTGTAACATGACGACCTATGTGATTTCGGCAGAACCTTTGAACCCTTCAGTTTGAGATTGTGGGCTGACATTCGACACACTCGATCGTTGTGAATCCACCTTTCAGATGAGGTCTCTTCCAAGCCTCTCGGAGGTCGTGCGGCCGAAACACAAGCGTCGAAGCATTCCGTTTCGCTCCAGTTGTAGGCCTTTATTGACTAAATTGTAACATGACGACCGATATGATTTCGGCAGAACTTTTGAACCCTTAAGTTTGAGCTAGTGGGCTGACGTTTGACACACTCGATTGTTGTGAATCCACCTTTCAGATGAGGTCTCTTCCAATCCTCTCGGAGTTCGTGCAGCCGAAACACGAGCTTCGAAGCATTCCGTTTCGCTCCAATAGTAGGCCTTTCTTGACTAAATTGTAACATGACGACCTATGTGATGTCGGCAGAACTTTTGAACCCTTAAGTTTGAACTAGTGGGCTGACGTTCGACACACTCGATCGTTGTGAATCCACCTTTCAGATGAGGTCTCTTCCAAGCCTCTCGTTGGTCGTGCGGCTGAAACACGAGCGTCGAAGCATTCCGTTTCGCTCCAGTACTCCTCCTTTATTGACTAAATTGTAACATGACGACCTATGTGATTTCGGCAGAACTTTTGAACCCTTAAGTTTGAGATTGTGGGCAGACGTTCGACACACTCGATCGTTGTGAATCCACCTTTCAGATGAGGTCTCTTCCAAGCCTCTCGGAGGTCGTGCGGCTGAAACACGAGCGTCGAAGTATTCCGTTTCGCTCCAGTAGTAGGCCTTTATTGACTAAATTGAAACATGACGACCTATGTGATTTCGGCAGAACTTTTGATCCCTTAAGTTTGAGCTAGTGGGCTGACCTTCGACACACTCGATCGTTGTGAATCCACCTTTCAGATGATGTCTCTTCCAATGCTCTCGGAGTTCGTGCAGCCGAAACACGAGCTTCGAAGCATTCCGTTTCGCTCCAGGACTAGTCCTTTGACTAAACTGTAACATGACGACCTATGTGATTTCGGCAGAACCTTTGAACCCTTAAATTTGAGATTGTGGGCTGACATTCGACACACTCGATCGTTGTGAATCCACCTTTCAGATGAGGTCTCTTCCAAGCCTCTCGGAGGTCGTGCGGCCTAAACACAAGCGTCGAAGCATTCCGTTTCGCTCCAGTCGTAGGCCTTTATTGACTAAATTGTAACATGACGACCGATATGATTTCGGCAGAACTTTTGAACCCTTAAGTTTGAGATTGTGGGCTGACGTTCGACACACTCGATCGTTGTGAATCCACCTTTCATATGAGGTCTCTTCCAAGCCTCTCGTAAGTCGTGCGACCGAAACACGAGCGTCGAAGCATTCCGTTTCGCTCCATTACTAGTCCTTTATTGACTAAATTGTAACATGACGACCTATGTGATTTCGGCAGAACTTTTGAACCCTTAAGTTTGAGCTTGTGGGCTGACGTTCGACACACTCGATCGTTGTGAATCCACCTTTCGGATGAGGTCTCTTCCAAGCCTCTCGGAGGTCGTGCGGCTGAAACACGAGCGTCGAAGCATTCCGTTTCGCTCCAGTAGTTGGGCTTTATTGACTAAATTGAAACATGACGACCTATGTGATTTCGGCAGAACTTTTGAACCCTTAAGTTTGAGCTAGTGGGGTGACGTTTGACACACTCGATCGTTGTGAATCCACCTTTCAGATGAGGTCTCTTCCAATCCTCTCGGAGTTCGTGCAGCCGAAACACGAGCTTCGAAGCATTCCGTTTCGCTCCAATAGTAGGCCTTTCTAGACTAAATTGTAACATGTCGACCTATGTGATTTCGGCACAACTTTAGAACCCTTAAGTTTGAACTAGTAGGCTGACATTCGACACACTCGATCGTTTTGAATCCACCTTTCAGATGAGGTCTCTTCCAAGCCTCTCGGAGGTCGTGCGGCTGAAACACGAGCGTCGAAGCATTCCGTTTCGCTCCAGTAGTAGGCCTTTATTGACTAAATTGAAACATGACGACCTATGTGATTTCGGCAGAACTTTTGAACCCTTAAGTTTGAACTAGTGGGCTGACGTTCGACACACTCGATCGTTGTGAATCCACCTTTCAGATGAGGTCTCTTCCAAGCCTCTCGGAGGTCGTGCTGCTGAAACACGAGCATCGAAGCATTCCGTTTCGCTCCAGGAGTAGGCCTTTATTAACTAAATTGAAACTTGACGACTTTTGTGATTTCGGCAGAACTTTGGAACCCTTAAGTTTGAGCTAGTGGGCTGACCTTCGACACACTCGTTCGTTGTGAATCCACCTTTCAGATGATGTCTCTTCCAATCCTCTCGGAGTTCGTGCAGCCGAAACACGAGCTTCGAAGAATTCTCTTTCGCTCCAGGACTAGTCCTTTGACTAAATTGTAACATGACGACCTATGTGATTTCGGCAGAACCTTTGAACCCTTAAATTTGAGATTGTGGGCTGACATTCGACACACTCGATCGTTGTGAATCCACCTTTCAGATGAGGTCTCTTCCAAGCCTCTCGGAGGTCGTGCGGCCGAAACACAAGCGTCGAAGCATTCCGTTTCGCTCCAGTCTTAGGCCTTTATTGACTAAATTGTAACATGACGACCGATATGATTTCGGCAGAACTTTTGAACCCTTAAGTTTGAGATTGTGGGCTGACGTTCGACACACTCGATCGTTGTGAATCCACCTTTCATATGAGGTCTCTTCCAAGCCTCTCGTAAGTCGTGCGACCGAAACACGAGCGTCGAAGCATTCCGTTTCGCTCCATTACTAGTCCTTTATTGACTAAATTGTAACATGACGACCTATGTGATTTCGGCAGAACTTTTGAACCCTTAAGTTTGAGCTTGTGGGCTGACGTTCGACACACTCGATCGTTGTGAATCCACCTTTCAGATGCGGTCTCTTCCAAGCCTCTCGGAGGTCGTGCGGCTGAAACACGAGCGTCGAAGCATTCCGTTTCGCTCCAGTAGTTGGGCTTTATTGACTAAATTGAAACATGACGACCTATGTGATTTCGGCAGAACTTTTGAACCCTTAAGTTTGAACTAGTAGGCTGACATTCGACACACTCGATCGTTTTGAATCCACCTTTCAGATGAGGTCTCTTCCAAGCCTCTCGGAGGTCGTGCGGCTGAAACACGAGCGTCGAAGCATTCCGTTTCGCTCCAGTAGTAGGCCTTTATTGACTAAATTGAAACATGACGACCTATGTGATTTCGGCAGAACTTTTGAACCCTTAAGTTTGAACTAGTGGGCTGACGTTCGACACACTCGATCGTTGTGAATCCACCTTTCAGATGAGGTCTCTTCCAATCCTCTCGGAGTTCGTGCAGCCGAAACACGAGCTTCGAAGCATTCCGTTTCGCTCCAATAGTAGGCCTTTCTTGACTAAATTGTAACATGACGACCTATGTGATTTCGGCAGAACATTTGAACCCCTAAGTTTGAACTAGTGGGCTGACGTTCGACACACTCGATCGTTGTGAATCCACCTTTCAGATGAGGTCTCTTCCAAGCCTCTCGTTGGTCGTGCGGCTGAAACACGAGCGTCGAAGCATTCCGTTTCGCTCCAGTACTCCTCCTTTATTGACTAAATTGTAACATGACGACCTATGTGATTTCGGCAGAACTTTTGAACCCTTAAGTTTGAGATTGTGGGCAGACGTTCGACACACTCGATCGTTGTGAATCCACCTTTCAGATGAGGTCTCTTCCAAGCCTCTCGGAGGTCGTGCGGCTGAAACACGAGCGTCGAAGCATTCCGTTTCGCTCCAGTAGTAGGCCTTTATTGACTAAATTGAAACATGACGACCTATGTGATTTCGGCAGAACTTTTGATCCCTTAAGTTTGAGCTAGTGGGCTGACCTTCGACACACTCGATCGTTGTGAATCCACCTTTCAGATGATGTCTCTTCCAATCCTCTCGGAGTTCGTGCAGCCGAAACACGAGCTTCGAAGCATTCCGTTTCGCTCCAGGACTAGTCCTTTGACTAAACTGTAACATGACGACCTATGTGATTTCGGCAGAACCTTTGAACCCTTAAATTTGAGATTGTGGGCTGACATTCGACACACTCGATCGTTGTGAATCCACCTTTCAGATGAGGTCTCTTCCAAGCCTCTCGGAGGTCGTGCGGCCGAAACACAAGCGTCGAAGCATTCCGTTTCGCTCCAGTCGTAGGCCTTTATTGACTAAATTGTAACATGACGACCGATATGATTTCGGCAGAACTTTTGAACCCTTAAGTTTGAGATTGTGGGCTGACGTTCGACACACTCGATCGTTGTGAATCCACCTTTCATATGAGGTCTCTTCCAAGCCTCTCGTAAGTCGTGCGACCGAAACACGAGCGTCGAAGCATTCCGTTTCGCTCCATTACTAGTCCTTTATTGAGTAAATTGTAACATGACGACCTATGTGATTTCGGCAGAACTTTTGAACCCTTAAGTTTGAGCTTGTGGGCTGACGTTCGACACACTCGATCGTTGTGAATCCACCTTTCAGATGAGGTCTCTTCCAAGCCTCTCGGAGGTCGTGCGGCTGAAACACGAGCGTCGAAGCATTCCGTTTCGCTCCAGTAGTTGGGCTTTATTGACTAAATTGAAACATGACGACCTATGTGATTTCGGCAGAACTTTTGAACCCTTAAGTTTGAGCTAGTGGGGTGACGTTTGACACACTCGATCGTTGTGAATCCACCTTTCAGATGAGGTCTCTTCCAATCCTCTCGGAGTTCGTGTAGCCGAAACACGAGCTTCGAAGCATTCCGTTTCGCTCCAATAGTAGGCCTTTCTAGACTAAATTGTAACATGTCGACCTATGTGATTTCGGCACAACTTTAGAACCCTTAAGTTTGAACTAGTAGGCTGACATTCGACACACTCGATCGTTTTGAATCCACCTTTCAGATGAGGTCTCTTCCAAGCCTCTCGGAGGTCGTGCGGCTGAAACACGAGCGTCGAAGCATTCCGTTTCGCTCCAGTAGTAGGCCTTTATTGACTAAATTGAAACATGACGACCTATGTGATTTCGGCAGAACTTTTGAACCCTTAAGTTTGAACTAGTGGGCTGACGTTCGACACACTCGATCGTTGTGAATCCACCTTTCAGATGAGGTCTCTTCCAAGCCTCTCGGAGGTCGTGCGGCTGAAACACGAGCGTCAAAGCATTCCGTTTCGCTCCAGTAGTTGGCCTTTATTGACTAAATTGAAACATGACGACCTATGTGATTTCGGCAGAACTTTTGAACCCTTATGTTTGAGCTAGTGGGCTGACGTTCGACACACTCGATCGTTGTGAATCCACCTTTCAGATGAGGTCTCTTCCAAGCCTCTCGGAGGTCGTGCGGCTGAAACACGAGCATCGAAGCATTCCGTTTCGCTCCAGTAGTAGGCCTTTATTGACTAAATTGAAACATGACGACCTATGTGATTTCGGGAGAACCTTTGAACCCTTAAGTTTGAGATTGTGGGTTGACATTCGACACACTCGATCGTTGTGAATCCACCTTTCAGATGAGGTCTCTTCCAAGCCTCTCTGAGGTCGTGCGGCCGAAACACAAGCGTCGAAGCATTCCGTTTCGCTCCAGTCGTAGGCCTTTATTGACTAAATTGTAACATGACGACCGATATGATTTCGGCAGAACTTTTGAACCCTTAAGTTTGAGATTGTGGGCTGACGTTCGACACACTCGATCGTTGTGAATCCACCTTTCATATGAGGTCTCTTCCAAGCCTCTCGTAAGTCGTGCGACCGAAACACGAGCGTCGAAGCATTCCGTTTCGCTCCATTACTAGTCCTTTATTGACTAAATTGTAACATGACGACCTATGTGATTTCGGCAGAACTTTTGAACCCTTAAGTTTGAGCTTGTGGGCTGACGTTCGACACACTCGATCGTTGTGAATCCACCTTTCAGATGCGGTCTCTTCCAAGCCTCTCGGAGGTCGTGCGGCTGAAACACGAGCGTCGAAGCATTCCGTTTCGCTCCAGTAGTTGGGCTTTATTGACTAAATTGAAACATGACGACCTATGTGATTTCGGCAGAACTTTTGAACCCTTAAGTTTGAGCTAGTGGGGTGACGTTTGACACACTCGATCGTTGTGAATCCACCTTTCAGATGAGGTCTCTTCCAATCCTCTCGGAGTTCGTGCAGCCGAAACACGAGCTTCGAAGCATTCCGTTTCGCTCCAATAGTAGGCCTTTCTAGACTAAATTGTAACATGTCGACCTATGTGATTTCGGCAGAACTTTAGAACCCTTAAGTTTGAACTAGTAGGCTGACATTCGACACACTCGATCGTTTTGAATCCACCTTTCAGATGAGGTCTCTTCCAAGCCTCTCGGAGGTCGTGCGGCTGAAACACGAGCGTCGAAGCATTCCGTTTCGCTCCAGTAGTAGGCCTTTATTGACTAAATTGAAACATGACGACCTATGTGATTTCGGCAGAACTTTTGAACCCTTAAGTTTGAACTAGTGGGCTGACGTTCGACACACTCGATCGTTGTGAATCCACCTTTCAGATGAGGTCTCTTCCAATCCTCTCGGAGTTCGTGCAGCCGAAACACGAGCTTCGAAGCATTCCGTTTCGCTCCAATAGTAGGCCTTTCTTGACTAAATTGTAACATGACGACCTATGTGATTTCGGCAGAACATTTGAACCCCTAAGTTTGAACTAGTGGGCTGACGTTCGACACACTCGATCGTTGTGAATCCACCTTTCAGATGAGGTCTCTTCCAAGCCTCTCGTTGGTCGTGCGGCTGAAACACGAGCGTCGAAGCATTCCGTTTCGCTCCAGTACTCCTCCTTTATTGACTAAATTGTAACATGACGACCTATGTGATTTCGGCAGAACTTTTGAACCCTTAAGTTTGAGATTGTGGGCAGACGTTCGACACACTCGATCGTTGTGAATCCACCTTTCAGATGAGGTCTCTTCCAAGCCTCTCGGAGGTCGTGCGGCTGAAACACGAGCGTCGAAGCATTCCGTTTCGCTCCAGTAGTAGGCCTTTATTGACTAAATTGAAACATGACGACCTATGTGATTTCGGCAGAACTTTTGATCCCTTAAGTTTGAGCTAGTGGGCTGACCTTCGACACACTCGATCGTTGTGAATCCACCTTTCAGATGATGTCTCTTCCAATCCTCTCGGAGTTCGTGCAGCCGAAACACGAGCTTCGAAGCATTCCGTTTCGCTCCAGGACTAGTCCTTTGACTAAACTGTAACATGACGACCTATGTGATTTCGGCAGAACCTTTGAACCCTTAAATTTGAGATTGTGGGCTGACATTCGACACACTCGATCGTTGTGAATCCACCTTTCAGATGAGGTCTCTTCCAAGCCTCTCGGAGGTCGTGCGGCCGAAACACAAGCGTCGAAGCATTCCGTTTCGCTCCAGTCGTAGGCCTTTATTGACTAAATTGTAACATGACGACCGATATGATTTCGGCAGAACTTTTGAACCCTTAAGTTTGAGATTGTGGGCTGACGTTCGACACACTCGATCGTTGTGAATCCACCTTTCATATGAGGTCTCTTCCAAGCCTCTCGTAAGTCGTGCGACCGAAACACGAGCGTCGAAGCATTCCGTTTCGCTCCATTACTAGTCCTTTATTGAGTAAATTGTAACATGACGACCTATGTGATTTCGGCAGAACTTTTGAACCCTTAAGTTTGAGCTTGTGGGCTGACGTTCGACACACTCGATCGTTGTGAATCCACCTTTCAGATGAGGTCTCTTCCAAGCCTCTCGGAGGTCGTGCGGCTGAAACACGAGCGTCGAAGCATTCCGTTTCGCTCCAGTAGTTGGGCTTTATTGACTAAATTGAAACATGACGACCTATGTGATTTCGGCAGAACTTTTGAACCCTTAAGTTTGAGCTAGTGGGGTGACGTTTGACACACTCGATCGTTGTGAATCCACCTTTCAGATGAGGTCTCTTCCAATCCTCTCGGAGTTCGTGTAGCCGAAACACGAGCTTCGAAGCATTCCGTTTCGCTCCAATAGTAGGCCTTTCTAGACTAAATTGTAACATGTCGACCTATGTGATTTCGGCACAACTTTAGAACCCTTAAGTTTGAACTAGTAGGCTGACATTCGACACACTCGATCGTTTTGAATCCACCTTTCAGATGAGGTCTCTTCCAAGCCTCTCGGAGGTCGTGCGGCTGAAACACGAGCGTCGAAGCATTCCGTTTCGCTCCAGTAGTAGGCCTTTATTGACTAAATTGAAACATGACGACCTATGTGATTTCGGCAGAACTTTTGAACCCTTAAGTTTGAACTAGTGGGCTGACGTTCGACACACTCGATCGTTGTGAATCCACCTTTCAGATGAGGTCTCTTCCAAGCCTCTCGGAGGTCGTGCGGCTGAAACACGAGCGTCAAAGCATTCCGTTTCGCTCCAGTAGTTGGCCTTTATTGACTAAATTGAAACATGACGACCTATGTGATTTCGGCAGAACTTTTGAACCCTTATGTTTGAGCTAGTGGGCTGACGTTCGACACACTCGATCGTTGTGAATCCACCTTTCAGATGAGGTCTCTTCCAAGCCTCTCGGAGGTCGTGCGGCTGAAACACGAGCATCGAAGCATTCCGTTTCGCTCCAGTAGTAGGCCTTTATTGACTAAATTGAAACATGACGACCTATGTGATTTCGGGAGAACCTTTGAACCCTTAAGTTTGAGATTGTGGGTTGACATTCGACACACTCGATCGTTGTGAATCCACCTTTCAGATGAGGTCTCTTCCAAGCCTCTCTGAGGTCGTGCGGCCGAAACACAAGCGTCGAAGCATTCCGTTTCGCTCCAGTCGTAGGCCTTTATTGACTAAATTGTAACATGACGACCGATATGATTTCGGCAGAACTTTTGAACCCTTAAGTTTGAGATTGTGGGCTGACGTTCGACACACTCGATCGTTGTGAATCCACCTTTCAGATGAGGTCTCTTCCAAGCCTCTCGTAGGTCCTGCGACCGAAACACGAGCGTCGAAGCATTCCGTTTCGCTCCAGTAGTTGGCCTTTATTGACTAAATTGTAACATGACGACCTATGTGATTTATGCAGAACTTTTGAACCCTTAAGTTTGAACTAGTGGGCTGACGTTCGACACACTCGATCGTTGGGAATCCACCTTTCAGATGAGGTCTCTTCCAAACCTCTCGTAGGTCGTGCGGCCGAAACACGAGCGTCGAAGCATTCCGTTTCGCTCCAGGACTAGTCCTTTGACTAAATTGTAACATGACGACCTATGTGATTTCGGCAGAACTTTTGAACCCTTAAGTTTGAGCTTGTGGGCTGACGTTCGACACACTCGATCGTTGTGAATCCACTTTTCAGATGAGGTCTCTTCCAAGCCTCTCGGAGGTCGTGCGGCTGAAACACGAGTGTCGAAGCATTCCGTTTCGCTCCAGTAGTAGGCCTTTATTGACTAAATTGAAACATGACGACCTATGTGATTTCGGCAGAACTTTTGAACCCTTAGGTTTGAGCTTGTGGGCTGACGTTCGACACACTCGATCGTTGTGAATCCACCTTTCAGATGAGGTCTCTTCCAAGCCTCTCTGAGGTCGTGCGGCCGAAACACAAGCGTCGAAGCATTCCGTTTCGCTCCAGTCGTAGGCCTTTATTGACTAAATTGTAACATGACGACCTATGTGATTTCGGCAGAACTTTTGAACCCTTAAGTTTGAGATTGTGGGCTGACGTTCGACACACTCGATCGTTGTGAATCCACCTTTCATATGAGGTCTCTTCCAAGCCTCTCGTAAGTCGTGCGACCGAAACACGAGCGTCGAAGCATTCCGTTTCGCTCCATTACTAGTCCTTTATTGACTAAATTGTAACATGACGACCTATGTGATTTCGGCAGAACTTTTGAACCCTTAAGTTTGAGCTTGTGGGCTGACGTTCGACACACTCGATCGTTGTGAATCCACCTTTCAGATGAGGTCTCTTCCAAGCCTCTCGGAGGTCGTGCGGCTGAAACACGAGCGTCGAAGCATTCCGTTTCGCTCCAGTAGTAGGCCTTTATTGACTAAATTGAAACATGACGACCTATGTGATTTCGGCAGAACTTTTGAACCCTTAAGTTTGAACTAGTGGGCTGACGTTCGACACACTCGATCGTTGTGAATCCACCTTTCAGATGAGGTCTCTTCCAAGCCTCTCGGAGGTCGTGCGGCTGAAACACGAGCATCGAAGCATTCCGTTTCGCTCCAGGAGTAGGCCTTTATTAACTAAATTGAAACTTGACGACTTTTGTGATTTCGGCAGAACTTTGGAACCCTTAAGTTTGAGCTAGTGGGCTGACCTTCGACACACTCGTTCGTTGTGAATCCACCTTTCAGATGATGTCTCTTCCAATCCTCTCGGAGTTCGTGCAGCCGAAACACGAGCTTCGAAGGATTCCGTTTCGCTCCAGGACTATTCCTTTGACTAAATTGTAACATGACGACCTATGTGATTTCGGCAGAACCTTTGAACCCTTAAATTTGAGATTGTGGGCTGACATTCGACACACTCGATCGTTGTGAATCCACCTTTCAGATGAGGTCTCTTCCAAGCCTCTCGGAGGTCGTGCGGCCGAAACACAAGCGTCGAAGCATTCCGTTTCGCTCCAGTTGTAGGCCTTTATTGACTAAATTGTAACATGACGACCGATATGATTTCGGCAGAATTTTTGAACCCTTAAGTTTGAGATTGTGGGCTGACGTTCGACACACTCGATCGTTGTGAATCCACCTTTCATATGAGGTCTCTTCCAAGCCTCTCGTAAGTCGTGCGACCGAAACACGAGCGTCGAAGCATTCCGTTTCGCTCCATTACTAGTCCTTTATTGACTAAATTGTAACATGACGACCTATGTGATTTCGGCAGAACTTTTGAACCCTTAAGTTTGAGCTTGTGGGCTGACGTTCGACACACTCGATCGTTGTGAATCCACCTTTCAGATGAGGTCTCTTCCAAGCCTCTCGGAGGTCGTGCGGCTGAAACACGAGCGTCGAAGCATTCCGTTTCGCTCCAGTAGTTGGGCTTTATTGACTAAATTGAAACATGACGACCTATGTGATTTCGGCAGAACTTTTGAACCCTTAAGTTTGAGCTAGTGGGGTGACGTTTGACACACTCGATCGTTGTGAATCCACCTTTCAGATGAGGTCTCTTCCAATCCTCTCGGAGTTCGTGCAGCCGAAACACGAGCTTCGAAGCATTCCGTTTCGCTCCAATAGTAGGCCTTTCTAGACTAAATTGTAACATGTCGACCTATGTGATTTCGGCAGAACTTTAGAACCCTTAAGTTTGAACTAGTAGGCTGACATTCGACACACTCGATCGTTTTGAATCCACCTTTCAGATGAGGTCTCTTCCAAGCCTCTCGGAGGTCGTGCGGCTGAAACACGAGCGTCGAAGCATTCCGTTTCGCTCCAGTAGTAGGCCTTTATTGACTAAATTGAAACATGACGACCTATGTGATTTCGGCAGAACTTTTGAACCCTTAAGTTTGAGCTAGTGGGGTGACGTTTGACACACTCGATCGTTGTGAATCCACCTTTCAGATGAGGTCTCTTCCAATCCTCTCGGAGTTCGTGCAGCCGAAACACGAGCTTCGAAGCATTCCGTTTCGCTCCAATAGTAGGCCTTTCTAGACTAAATTGTAACATGTCGACCTATGTGATTTCGGCACAACTTTAGAACCCTTAAGTTTGAACTAGTAGGCTGACATTCGACACACTCGATCGTTTTGAATCCACCTTTCAGATGAGGTCTCTTCCAAGCCTCTCGGAGGTCGTGCGGCTGAAACACGAGCGTCGAAGCATTCCGTTTCGCTCCAGTAGTAGGCCTTTATTGACTAAATTGAAACATGACGACCTATGTGATTTCGGCAGAACTTTTGAACCCTTAAGTTTGAACTAGTGGGCTGACGTTCGACACACTCGATCGTTGTGAATCCACCTTTCAGATGAGGTCTCTTCCAAGCCTCTCGGAGGTCGTGCTGCTGAAACACGAGCATCGAAGCATTCCGTTTCGCTCCAGGAGTAGGCCTTTATTAACTAAATTGAAACTTGACGACTTTTGTGATTTCGGCAGAACTTTGGAACCCTTAAGTTTGAGCTAGTGGGCTGACCTTCGACACACTCGTTCGTTGTGAATCCACCTTTCAGATGATGTCTCTTCCAATCCTCTCGGAGTTCGTGCAGCCGAAACACGAGCTTCGAAGAATTCTCTTTCGCTCCAGGACTAGTCCTTTGACTAAATTGTAACATGACGACCTATGTGATTTCGGCAGAACCTTTGAACCCTTAAATTTGAGATTGTGGGCTGACATTCGACACACTCGATCGTTGTGAATCCACCTTTCAGATGAGGTCTCTTCCAAGCCTCTCGGAGGTCGTGCGGCCGAAACACAAGCGTCGAAGCATTCCGTTTCGCTCCAGTCTTAGGCCTTTATTGACTAAATTGTAACATGACGACCGATATGATTTCGGCAGAACTTTTGAACCCTTAAGTTTGAGATTGTGGGCTGACGTTCGACACACTCGATCGTTGTGAATCCACCTTTCATATGAGGTCTCTTCCAAGCCTCTCGTAAGTCGTGCGTCCGAAACACGAGCGTCGAAGCATTCCGTTTCGCTCCATTACTAGTCCTTTATTGACTAAATTGTAACATGACGACCTATGTGATTTCGGCAGAACTTTTGAACCCTTAAGTTTGAGCTTGTGGGCTGACGTTCGACACACTCGATCGTTGTGAATCCACCTTTCAGATGCGGTCTCTTCCAAGCCTCTCGGAGGTCGTGCGGCTGAAACACGAGCGTCGAAGCATTCCGTTTCGCTCCAGTAGTTGGGGTTTATTGACTAAATTGAAACATGACGACCTATGTGATTTCGGCAGAACTTTTGAACCCTTAAGTTTGAGCTAGTGGGGTGACGTTTGACACACTCGATCGTTGTGAATCCACCTTTCAGATGAGGTCTCTTCCAATCCTCTCGGAGTTCGTGCAGCCGAAACACGAGCTTCGAAGCATTCCGTTTCGCTCCAATAGTAGGCCTTTCTAGACTAAATTGTAACATGTCGACCTATGTGATTTCGGCAGAACTTTAGAACCCTTAAGTTTGAACTAGTAGGCTGACATTCGACACACTCGATCGTTTTGAATCCACCTTTCAGATGAGGTCTCTTCCAAGCCTCTCGGAGGTCGTGCGGCTGAAACACGAGCGTCGAAGCATTCCGTTTCGCTCCAGTAGTAGGCCTTTATTGACTAAATTGAAACATGACGACCTATGTGATTTCGGCAGAACTTTTGAACCCTTAAGTTTGAACTAGTGGGCTGACGTTCGACACACTCGATCGTTGTGAATCCACCTTTCAGATGAGGTCTCTTCCAATCCTCTCGGAGTTCGTGCAGCCGAAACACGAGCTTCGAAGCATTCCGTTTCGCTCCAATAGTAGGCCTTTCTTGACTAAATTGTAACATGACGACCTATGTGATTTCGGCAGAACATTTGAACCCCTAAGTTTGAACTAGTGGGCTGACGTTCGACACACTCGATCGTTGTGAATCCACCTTTCAGATGAGGTCTCTTCCAAGCCTCTCGTTGGTCGTGCGGCTGAAACACGAGCGTCGAAGCATTCCGTTTCGCTCCAGTACTCCTCCTTTATTGACTAAATTGTAACATGACGACCTATGTGATTTCGGCAGAACTTTTGAACCCTTAAGTTTGAGATTGTGGGCAGACGTTCGACACACTCGATCGTTGTGAATCCACCTTTCAGATGAGGTCTCTTCCAAGCCTCTCGGAGGTCGTGCGGCTGAAACACGAGCGTCGAAGCATTCCGTTTCGCTCCAGTAGTAGGCCTTTATTGACTAAATTGAAACATGACGACCTATGTGATTTCGGCAGAACTTTTGATCCCTTAAGTTTGAGCTAGTGGGCTGACCTTCGACACACTCGATCGTTGTGAATCCACCTTTCAGATGATGTCTCTTCCAATCCTCTCGGAGTTCGTGCAGCCGAAACACGAGCTTCGAAGCATTCCGTTTCGCTCCAGGACTAGTCCTTTGACTAAACTGTAACATGACGACCTATGTGATTTCGGCAGAACCTTTGAACCCTTAAATTTGAGATTATGGGCTGACATTCGACACACTCGATCGTTGTGAATCCACCTTTCAGATGAGGTCTCTTCCAAGCCTCTCGGAGGTCGTGCGGCCGAAACACAAGCGTCGAAGCATTCCGTTTCGCTCCAGTCGTAGGCCTTTATTGACTAAATTGTAACATGACGACCGATATGATTTCGGCAGAACTTTTGAACCCTTAAGTTTGAGATTGTGGGCTGACGTTCGACACACTCGATCGTTGTGAATCCACCTTTCATATGAGGTCTCTTCCAAGCCTCTCGTAAGTCGTGCGACCGAAACACGAGCGTCGAAGCATTCCGTTTCGCTCCATTACTAGTCCTTTATTGAGTAAATTGTAACATGACGACCTATGTGATTTCGGCAGAACTTTTGAACCCTTAAGTTTGAGCTTGTGGGCTGACGTTCGACACACTCGATCGTTGTGAATCCACCTTTCAGATGAGGTCTCTTCCAAGCCTCTCGGAGGTCGTGCGGCTGAAACACGAGCGTCGAAGCATTCCGTTTCGCTCCAGTAGTTGGGCTTTATTGACTAAATTGAAACATGACGACCTATGTGATTTCGGCAGAACTTTTGAACCCTTAAGTTTGAGCTAGTGGGGTGACGTTTGACACACTCGATCGTTGTGAATCCACCTTTCAGATGAGGTCTCTTCCAATCCTCTCGGAGTTCGTGTAGCCGAAACACGAGCTTCGAAGCATTCCGTTTCGCTCCAATAGTAGGCCTTTCTAGACTAAATTGTAACATGTCGACCTATGTGATTTCGGCACAACTTTAGAACCCTTAAGTTTGAACTAGTAGGCTGACATTCGACACACTCGATCGTTTTGAATCCACCTTTCAGATGAGGTCTCTTCCAAGCCTCTCGGAGGTCGTGCGGCTGAAACACGAGCGTCGAAGCATTCCGTTTCGCTCCAGTAGTAGGCCTTTATTGACTAAATTGAAACATGACGACCTATGTGATTTCGGCAGAACTTTTGAACCCTTAAGTTTGAAATAGTGGGCTGACGTTCGACACACTCGATCGTTGTGAATCCACCTTTCAGATGAGGTCTCTTCCAAGCCTCTCGGAGGTCGTGCGGCTGAAACACGAGCGTCAAAGCATTCCGTTTCGCTCCAGTAGTTGGCCTTTATTGACTAAATTGAAACATGACGACCTATGTGATTTCGGCAGAACTTTTGAACCCTTATGTTTGAGCTAGTGGGCTGACGTTCGACACACTCGATCGTTGTGAATCCACCTTTCAGATGAGGTCTCTTCCAAGCCTCTCGGAGGTCGTGCGGCTGAAACACGAGCATCGAAGCATTCCGTTTCGCTCCAGTAGTAGGCCTTTATTGACTAAATTGAAACATGACGACCTATGTGATTTCGGGAGAACCTTTGAACCCTTAAGTTTGAGATTGTGGGTTGACATTCGACACACTCGATCGTTGTGAATCCACCTTTCAGATGAGGTCTCTTCCAAGCCTCTCTGAGGTCGTGCGGCCGAAACACAAGCGTCGAAGCATTCCGTTTCGCTCCAGTCGTAGGCCTTTATTGACTAAATTGTAACATGACGACCGATATGATTTCGGCAGAACTTTTGAACCCTTAAGTTTGAGATTGTGGGCTGACGTTCGACACACTCGATCGTTGTGAATCCACCTTTCAGATGAGGTCTCTTCCAAGCCTCTCGTAGGTCCTGCGACCGAAACACGAGCGTCGAAGCATTCCGTTTCGCTCCAGTAGTTGGCCTTTATTGACTAAATTGTAACATGACGACCTATGTGATTTATGCAGAACTTTTGAACCCTTAAGTTTGAACTAGTGGGCTGACGTTCGACACACTCGATCGTTGGGAATCCACCTTTCAGATGAGGTCTCTTCCAAACCTCTCGTAGGTCGTGCGGCCGAAACACGAGCGTCGAAGCATTCCGTTTCGCTCCAGGACTAGTCCTTTGACTAAATTGTAACATGACGACCTATGTGATTTCGGCAGAACTTTTGAACCCTTAAGTTTGAGCTTGTGGGCTGACGTTCGACACACTCGATCGTTGTGAATCCACTTTTCAGATGAGGTCTCTTCCAAGCCTCTCGGAGGTCGTGCGGCTGAAACACGAGTGTCGAAGCATTCCGTTTCGCTCCAGTAGTAGGCCTTTATTGACTAAATTGAAACATGACGACCTATGTGATTTCGGCAGAACTTTTGAACCCTTAGGTTTGAGCTTGTGGGCTGACGTTCGACACACTCGATCGTTGTGAATCCACCTTTCAGATGAGGTCTCTTCCAAGCCTCTCTGAGGTCGTGCGGCCGAAACACAAGCGTCGAAGCATTCCGTTTCGCTCCAGTCGTAGGCCTTTATTGACTAAATTGTAACATGACGACCTATGTGATTTCGGCAGAACTTTTGATCCCTTAAGTTTGAGATTATGGGCTGACGTTCGACACACTCGATCGTTGTGAATCCACCTTTCAGATGAGGTCTCTTCCAAGCCTCTCGGAGGTCGTGCGGCCGAAACACAAGCGTCGAAGCATTCCGTTTCGCTCCAGTCGTAGGCCTTTATTGACTAAATTGTAACATGACGACCGATATGATTTCGGCAGAACTTTTGAACCCTTAAGTTTGAGATTGTGGGCTGACGTTCGACACACTCGATCGTTGTGAATCCACCTTTCATATGAGGTCTCTTCCAAGCCTCTCGTAAGTCGTGCGACCGAAACACGAGCGTCGAAGCATTCCGTTTCGCTCCATTACTAGTCCTTTATTGACTAAATTGTAACATGACGACCTATGTGATTTCGGCAGAACTTTTGAACCCTTAAGTTTGAGCTTGTGGGCTGACGTTCGACACACTCGATCGTTGTGAATCCACCTTTCAGATGAGGTCTCTTCCAAGCCTCTCGGAGGTCGTGCGGCTGAAACACGAGCGTCGAAGCATTCCGTTTCGCTCCAGTAGTTGGGCTTTATTGACTAAATTGAAACATGACGACCTATGTGATTTCGGCAGAACTTTTGAACCCTTAAGTTTGAGCTAGTGGGGTGACGTTTGACACACTCGATCGTTGTGAATCCACCTTTCAGATGAGGTCTCTTCCAATCCTCTCGGAGTTCGTGCAGCCGAAACACGAGCTTCGAAGCATTCCGTTTCGCTCCAATAGTAGGCCTTTCTAGACTAAATTGTAACATGTCGACCTATGTGATTTCGGCACAACTTTAGAACCCTTAAGTTTGAACTAGTAGGCTGACATTCGACACACTCGATCGTTTTGAATCCACCTTTCAGATGAGGTCTCTTCCAAGCCTCTCGGAGGTCGTGCGGCTGAAACACGAGCGTCGAAGCATTCCGTTTCGCTCCAGTAGTAGGCCTTTATTGACTAAATTGAAACATGACGACCTATGTGATTTCGGCAGAACTTTTGAACCCTTAAGTTTGAACTAGTGGGCTGACGTTCGACACACTCGATCGTTGTGAATCCACCTTTCAGATGAGGTCTCTTCCAAGCCTCTCGGAGGTCGTGCGGCTGAAACACGAGCATCGAAGCATTCCGTTTCGCTCCAGGAGTAGGCCTTTATTAACTAAATTGAAACTTGACGACTTTTGTGATTTCGGCAGAACTTTGGAACCCTTAAGTTTGAGCTAGTGGGCTGACCTTCGACACACTCGTTCGTTGTGAATCCACCTTTCAGATGATGTCTCTTCCAATCCTCTCGGAGTTCGTGCAGCCGAAACACGAGCTTCGAAGGATTCCGTTTCGCTCCAGGACTATTCCTTTGACTAAATTGTAACATGACGACCTATGTGATTTCGGCAGAACCTTTGAACCCTTAAATTTGAGATTGTGGGCTGACATTCGACACACTCGATCGTTGTGAATCCACCTTTCAGATGAGGTCTCTTCCAAGCCTCTCGGAGGTCGTGCGGCCGAAACACAAGCGTCGAAGCATTCCGTTTCGCTCCAGTCGTAGGCCTTTATTGACTAAATTGTAACATGACGACCGATATGATTTCGGCAGAATTTTTGAACCCTTAAGTTTGAGATTGTGGGCTGACGTTCGACACACTCGATCGTTGTGAATCCACCTTTCATATGAGGTCTCTTCCAAGCCTCTCGTAAGTCGTGCGACCGAAACACGAGCGTCGAAGCATTCCGTTTCGCTCCATTACTAGTCCTTTATTGACTAAATTGTAACATGACGACCTATGTGATTTCGGCAGAACTTTTGAACCCTTAAGTTTGAGCTTGTGGGCTGACGTTCGACACACTCGATCGTTGTGAATCCACCTTTCAGATGAGGTCTCTTCCAAGCCTCTCGGAGGTCGTGCGGCTGAAACACGAGCGTCGAAGCATTCCGTTTCGCTCCAGTAGTTGGGCTTTATTGACTAAATTGAAACATGACGACCTATGTGATTTCGGCAGAACTTTTGAACCCTTAAGTTTGAGCTAGTGGGGTGACGTTTGACACACTCGATCGTTGTGAATCCACCTTTCAGATGAGGTCTCTTCCAATCCTCTCGGAGTTCGTGCAGCCGAAACACGAGCTTCGAAGCATTCCGTTTCGCTCCAATAGTAGGCCTTTCTAGACTAAATTGTAACATGTCGACCTATGTGATTTCGGCACAACTTTAGAACCCTTAAGTTTGAACTAGTAGGCTGACATTCGACACACTCGATCGTTTTGAATCCACCTTTCAGATGAGGTCTCTTCCAAGCCTCTCGGAGGTCGTGCGGCTGAAACACGAGCGTCGAAGCATTCCGTTTCGCTCCAGTAGTAGGCCTTTATTGACTAAATTGAAACATGACGACCTATGTGATTTCGGCAGAACTTTTGAACCCTTAAGTTTGAACTAGTGGGCTGACGTTCGACACACTCGATCGTTGTGAATCCACCTTTCAGATGAGGTCTCTTCCAATCCTCTCGGAGTTCGTGCAGCCGAAACACGAGCTTCGAAGCATTCCGTTTCGCTCCAATAGTAGGCCTTTCTTGACTAAATTGTAACATGACGACCTATGTGATTTCGGCAGAACTTTTGAACCCTTAAGTTTGAACTAGTGGGCTGACGTTCGACACACTCGATCGTTGTGAATCCACCTTTCAGATGAGGTCTCTTCCAATCCTCTCGGAGTTCGTGCAGCCGAAACACGAGCTTCGAAGCATTCCGTTTCGCTCCAGTAGTAGGCCTTTATTGACTAAATTGAAACATGATGACCTATGTGATTTCGGCAGAACTTTTGATCCCTTAAGTTTGAGCTAGTGGGCTGACCTTCGACACACTCGATCGTTGTGAATCCACCTTTCAGATGAGGTCTCTTCCAAACCTCTCGTAGGTCGTGCGGCCGAAACACGAGCGTCGAAGCATTCCGTTTCGCTCCAGGACTAGTCCTTTGACTAAACTGTAACATGACGACCTATGTGATTTCGGCAGAACCTTTGAACCCTTAAATTTGAGATTGTGGGCTGACATTCGACACACTCGATCGTTGTGAATCCACCTTTCAGATGAGGTCTCTTCCAAGCCTCTCGGAGGTCGTGCGGCCGAAACACAAGCGTCGAAGCATTCCGTTTCGCTCCAGTCGTAGGCCTTTATTGACTAAATTGTAACATGACGACCGATATGATTTCGGCAGAACTTTTGAACCCTTAAGTTTGAGATTGTGGGCTGACGTTCGACACACTCGATCGTTGTGAATCCACCTTTCATATGAGGTCTCTTCCAAGCCTCTCGTAAGTCGTGCGACCGAAACACGAGCGTCGAAGCATTCCGTTTCGCTCCATTACTAGTCCTTTATTGACTAAATTGTAACATGACGACCTATGTGATTTCGGCAGAACTTTTGAACCCTTAAGTTTGAGCTTGTGGGCTGACGTTCGACACACTCGATCGTTGTGAATCCACCTTTCAGATGAGGTCTCTTCCAAGCCTCTCGGAGGTCGTGCGGCTGAAACACGAGCGTCGAAGCATTCCGTTTCGCTCCAGTAGTTGGGCTTTATTGACTAAATTGAAACATGACGACCTATGTGATTTCGGCAGAACTTTTGAACCCTTAAGTTTGAACTAGTAGGCTGACGTTCGACACACTCGATCGTTGTGAATCCACCTTTCAGATGAGGTCTCTTCCAAGCCTCTCGGAGGTCGTGCGGCTGAAACACGAGCGTCGAAGCATTCCGTTTCGCTCCAGTAGTTGGGCTTTATTGACTAAATTGAAACATGACGACCTATGTGATTTCGGCAGAACTTTTGAACCCTTAAGTTTGAACTAGTAGGCTGACATTCGACACACTCGATCGTTTTGAATCCACCTTTCAGATGAGGTCTCTTCCAAGCCTCTCGGAGGTCGTGCGGCTGAAACACGAGCATCGAAGCATTCCGTTTCGCTCCAGGAGTAGGCCTTTATTAACTAAATTGAAACTTGACGACTTTTGTGATTTCGGCAGAACTTTGGAACCCTTAAGTTTGAGCTAGTGGGCTGACCTTCGACACACTCGTTCGTTGTGAATCCACCTTTCAGATGATGTCTCTTCCAATCCTCTCGGAGTTCGTGCAGCCGAAACACGAGCTTCGAAGGATTCCGTTTCGCTCCAGGACTATTCCTTTGACTAAATTGTAACATGACGACCTATGTGATTTCGGCAGAACCTTTGAACCCTTAAATTTGAGATTGTGGGCTGACATTCGACACACTCGATCGTTGTGAATCCACCTTTCAGATGAGGTCTCTTCCAAGCCTCTCGGAGGTCGTGCGGCCGAAACACAAGCGTCGAAGCATTCCGTTTCGCTCCAGTCGTAGGCCTTTATTGACTAAATTGTAACATGACGACCGATATGATTTCGGCAGAACTTTTGAACCCTTAAGTTTGAGATTGTGGGCTGACGTTCGACACACTCGATCGTTGTGAATCCACCTTTCATATGAGGTCTCTTCCAAGCCTCTCGTAAGTCGTGCGACCGAAACACGAGCGTCGAAGCATTCCGTTTCGCTCCATTACTAGTCCTTTATTGACTAAATTGTAACATGACGACCTATGTGATTTCGGCAGAACTTTTGAACCCTTAAGTTTGAGCTTGTGGGCTGACGTTCGACACACTCGATCGTTGTGAATCCACCTTTCAGATGAGGTCTCTTCCAAGCCTCTCGGAGGTCGTGCGGCTGAAACACGAGCGTCGAAGCATTCCGTTTCGCTCCAGTAGTTGGGCTTTATTGACTAAATTGAAACATGACGACCTATGTGATTTCGGCAGAACTTTTGAACCCTTAAGTTTGAGCTAGTGGGGTGACGTTTGACACACTCGATCGTTGTGAATCCACCTTTCAGATGAGGTCTCTTCCAATCCTCTCGGAGTTCGTGCAGCCGAAACACGAGCTTCGAAGCATTCCGTTTCGCTCCAATAGTAGGCCTTTCTAGACTAAATTGTAACATGTCGACCTATGTGATTTCGGCAGAACTTTAGAACCCTTAAGTTTGAACTAGTAGGCTGACATTCGACACACTCGATCGTTTTGAATCCACCTTTCAGATGAGGTCTCTTCCAAGCCTCTCGGAGGTCGTGCGGCTGAAACACGAGCGTCGAAGCATTCCGTTTCGCTCCAGTAGTAGGCCTTTATTGACTAAATTGAAACATGACGACCTATGTGATTTCGGCAGAACTTTTGAACCCTTAAGTTTGAACTAGTGGGCTGACGTTCGACACACTCGATCGTTGTGAATCCACCTTTCAGATGAGGTCTCTTCCAATCCTCTCGGAGTTCGTGCAGCCGAAACACGAGCTTCGAAGCATTCCGTTTCGCTCCAATAGTAGGCCTTTCTTGACTAAATTGTAACATGACGACCTATGTGATTTCGGCAGAACTTTTGAACCCTTAAGTTTGAACTAGTGGGCTGACGTTCGACACACTCGATCGTTGTGAATCCACCTTTCAGATGAGGTCTCTTCCAAGCCTCTCCTTGGTCGTGCGGCTGAAACACGAGCGTCGAAGCATTCCGTTTCGCTCCAGTACTCCTCCTTTATTGACTAAATTGTAACATGACGACCTATGTGATTTCGGCAGAACTTTTGAACCCTTAAGTTTGAGATTGTGGGCAGACGTTCGACACACTCGATCGTTGTGAATCCACCTTTCAGATGAGGTCTCTTCCAAGCCTCTCTGAGGTCGTGCGGCTGAAACACGAGCGTCGAAGCATTCCGTTTCGCTCCAGTAGTAGGCCTTTATTGACTAAATTGAAACATGACGACCTATGTGATTTCGGCAGAACTTTTGATCCCTTAAGTTTGAGCTAGTGGGCTGACCTTCGACACACTCGATCGTAGTGAATCCACCTTTCAGATGATGTCTCTTCCAATCCTCTCGGAGTTCGTGCAGCCGAAACACGAGCTTCGAAGCATTCCGTTTCGCTCCAGGACTAGTCCTTTGACTAAACTGTAACATGACGACCTATGTGATTTCGGCAGAACCTTTGAACCCTTAAATTTGAGATTGTGGGCTGACATTCGACACACTCGATCGTTGTGAATCCACCTTTCAGATGAGGTCTCTTCCAAGCCTCTCGGAGGTCGTGCGGCCGAAACACAAGCGTCGAAGCATTCCGTTTCGCTCCAGTCGTAGGCCTTTATTGACTAAATTGTAACATGACGACCGATATGATTTCGGCAGAACTTTTGAACCCTTAAGTTTGAGATTGTGGGCTGACGTTTGACACACTCGATCGTTGTGAATCCACCTTTCATATGAGGTCTCTTCCAAGCCTCTCGTAAGTCGTGCGACCGAAACACGAGCCTCGAAGCATTCCGTTTCGCTCCATTACTAGTCCTTTATTGACTAAATTGTAACATGACGACCTATGTGATTTCGGCAGAACTTTTGAACCCTTAAGTTTGAGCTTGTGGGCTGACGTTCGACACACTCGATCGTTGTGAATCCACCTTTCAGATGAGGTCTCTTCCAAGCCTCTCGGAGGTCGTGCGGCTGAAACACGAGCGTCGAAGCATTCCGTTTCACTCCAGTAGTTGGGCTTTATTGACTAAATTGAAACATGACGACCTATGTGATTTCGGCAGAACTTTTGAACCCTTAAGTTTGAGCTAGTGGGGTGACGTTTGACACACTCGATCGTTGTGAATCCACCTTTCAGATGAGGTCTCTTCCAATCCTCTCGGAGTTCGTGCAGCCGAAACACGAGCTTCGAAGCATTCCGTTTCGCTCCAATAGTAGGCCTTTCTAGACTAAATTGTAACATGTCGACCTATGTGATTTCGGCACAACTTTAGAACCCTTAAGTTTGAACTCGTAGGCTGACATTCGACACACTCGATCGTTTTGAATCCACCTTTCAGATGAGGTCTCTTCCAAGCCTCTCGGAGGTCGTGCGGCTGAAACACGAGCGTCGAAGCATTCCGTTTCGCTCCAGTAGTAGGCCTTTATTGACTAAATTGAAACATGACGACCTATGTGATTTCGGCAGAACTTTTGAACCCTTAAGTTTGAACTAGTGGGCTGACGTTCGACACACTCGATCGTTGTGAATCCACCTTTCAGATGAGGTCTCTTCCAAGCCTCTCGGAGGTCGTGCGGCTGAAACACGAGCGTCGAAGCATTCCGTTTCGCTCCAGTAGTTGGCCTTTATTGACTAAATTGAAACATGACGACCTATGTGATTTCGGCAGAACTTTTGAACCCTTAAGTTTGAGCTAGTGGGCTGACGTTCGACACACTCGATCGTTGTGAATCCACCTTTCAGATGAGGTCTCTTCCAAGCCTCTCGGAGGTCGTGCGGCTGAAACACGAGCATCGAAGCATTCCGTTTCGCTCCAGTAGTAGGCCTTTATTGACTAAATTGAAACATGACGACCTATGTGATTTCGGCAGAACCTTTGAACCCTTAAGTTTGAGATTGTGGGCTGACATTCGACACACTCGATCGTTGTGAATCCACCTTTCAGATGAGGTCTCTTCCAAGCCTCTCTGAGGTCGTGCGGCCGAAACACAAGCGTCGAAGCATTCCGTTTCGCTCCAGTCGTAGGCCTTTATTGACTAAATTGTAACATGACGACCGATATGATTTCGGCAGAACTTTTGAACCCTTAAGTTTGAGATTGTGGGCTGACGTTCGACACACTCGATCGTTGTGAATCCACCTTTCAGATGAGGTCTCTTCCAAGCCTCTCGTAGGTCCTGCGACCGAAACACGAGCGTCGAAGCATTCCGTTTCGCTCCAGTACTAGTCCTTTATTGACTAAATTGTAACATGACGACCTATGTGATTTCGGCAGAACTTTTGAACCCTTAAGTTTGAGCTTGTGGGCTGACGTTCGACACACTCGATCGTTGTGAATCCACTTTTCAGATGAGGTCTCTTCCAAGCCTCTCGGAGGTCGTGCGGCTGAAACACGAGTGTCGAAGCATTCCGTTTCGCTCCAGTAGTAGGCCTTTATTGACTAAATTGAAACATGACGACCTATGTGATTTCGGCAGAACTTTTGAACCCTTAGGTTTGAGCTTGTGGGCTGACGTTCGACACACTCGATCGTTGTGAATCCACCTTTCAGATGAGGTCTCTTCCAATCCTCTCGGAGTTCGTGCAGCCGAAACACGAGCTTCGAAGCATTCCGTTTCACTCCAGTAGTTGGCCTTTATTGACTAAATTGTAACATGACGACCTATGTGATTTCGGCAGAACTTTTGATCCCTTAAGTTTGAGATTATGGGCTGACGTTCGACACACTCGATCGTTGTGAATCCACCTTTCAGATGAGGTCTCTTCCAAGCCTCTCGTAGGTCGTGCGACCGAAACACGAGCGTCGAAGCATTCCGTTTCGCTCCAGTACTAGTCCTTTATTGACTAAATTGTAACATGACGACCTATGTGATTTCGGCAGAACTTTTGAACCCTTAAGTTTGAGCTTGTGGGCTGACGTTCGACACCCTTGATCGTTGTGAATCCACCTTTCAGATGAGGTCTCTTCCAAGCCTCTCTGAGGTCGTGCGGCCGAAACACAAGCGTCGAAGCATTCCGTTTCGCTCCAGTCGTAGGCCTTTATTGACTAAATTGTAACATGACGACCGATATGATTTCGGCAGAACTTTTGAACCCTTAAGTTTGAGATTGTGGGATGACGTTCGACACACTCGATCGTTGTGAATCCACCTTTCAGATGACGTCTCTTCCAAGCCTCTCGGAGGTCGTGCGGCTGAAACACGAGCGTCGAAGCATTCCGTTTCGCTCCAGTAGTAGGCCTTTATTGACTAAATTGAAACATGATGACCTATGTGATTTCGGCAGAACTTTTAATCCCTTAAGTTTGAGCTAGTGGGCTGACCTTCGACACACTCGATCGTTGTGAATCCACCTTTCAGATGATGTCTTTTCCAATCCTCTCGGAGTTCGTGCAGCCGAAACACGAGCTTCGAAGCATTCCGTTTCGCTCCAGTAGTTGGCCTTTATTGACTAAATTGTAACATGACGACCTATGTGATTTATGCAGAACTTTTGAACCCTTAAGTTTGAACTAGTGGGCTGACGTTCGACACACTCGATCGTTGGGAATCCACCTTTCAGATGAGGTCTCTTCCAAACCTCTCGTAGGTCGTGCGGCCGAAACACGAGTGTCGAAGCATTCCGTTTCGCTCCAGGACTAGTCCTTTGACTAAATTGTAACATGACGACCTATGTGATTTCGGCAGAACTTTTGAACCCTTAAGTTTTAGCTTGTGGGCTGACGTTCGACACACTCGATCGTTGTGAATCCACCTTTCAGATGAGGTCTCTTCCAAGCCTCTCGGAGGTCGTGCGGCTGAAACACGAGCATCGAAGCATTCCGTTTCGCTCCAGTAGTAGGCCTTTATTGACTAAATTGAAACATGACGACCTATGTGATTTCGGCAGAACCTTTGAACCCTTAAGTTTGAGATTGTGGGCTGACATTCGACACACTCGATCGTTGTGAATCCACCTTTCAGATGAGGTCTCTTCCAAGCCTCTCTGAGGTCGTGCGGCCGAACCACAAGCGTCGAAGCATTCCGTTTCGCTCCAGTCGTAGGCCTTTATTGACTAAATTGTAACATGACGACCGATATGATTTCGGCAGAACTTTTGAACCCTTAAGTTTGAGATTGTGGGCTGACGTTCGACACACTCGATCGTTGTGAATCCACTTTTCAGATGAGGTCTCTTCCAAGCCTCTCGGAGGTCGTGCGGCTGAAACACGAGCGTCGAAGCATTCCGTTTCGCTCCAGTAGTAGGCCTTTATTGACTAAATTGAAACATGACGACCTATGTGATTTCGGCAGAACTTTTGAACCCTTAGGTTTGAGCTTGTGGGCTGACGTTCGACACACTCGATCGTTGTGAATCCACCTTTCAGATGAGGTCTCTTCCAATCCTCTCGGAGTTCGTGGAGCCGAAACACGAGCTTCGAAGCATTCCGTTTCGCTCCAGTAGTTGGCCTTTATTGACTAAATAGTAACATGACGACCTATGTGATTTCGGCAGAACTTTTGATCCCTTAAGTTTGAGATTATGGGCTGACGTTCGACACACTCGATCGTTGTGAATCCACCTTTCAGATGAGGTCTCTTCCAAGCCTCTCGTAGGTCGTGCGACCGAAACACGAGCGTCGAAGCATTCCGTTTTGCTCCAGTACTAGTCCTTTATTGACTAAATTGTAACATGACGACCTATGTGATTTCGGCAGAACTTTTGAACCCTTAAGTTTGAGCTTGTGGGCTGACGTTCGACACCCTTGATCGTTGTGAATCCACCTTTCAGATGAGGTCTCTTCCAAGCCTCTCTGAGGTCGTGCGGCCGAAACACAAGCGTCGAAGCATTCCGTTTCGCTCCAGTCGTAGGCCTTTATTGACTAAATTGTAACATGTCGACCTATGTGATTTCGGCACAACTTTAGAACCCTTAAGTTTGAACTAGTAGGCTGACATTCGACACACTCGATCGTTTTGAATCCACCTTTCAGATGAGGTCTCTTCCAAGCCTCTCGGAGGTCGTGCGGCTGAAACACGAGCGTCGAAGCATTCCGTTTCGCTCCAGTAGTAGGCCTTTATTGACTAAATTGAAACATGACGACCTATGTGATTTCGGCAGAACTTTTGAACCCTTAAGTTTGAACTAGTGGGCTGACGTTCGACACACTCGATCGTTGTGAATCCACCTTTCAGATGAGGTCTCTTCCAAGCCTCTCGGAGGTCGTGCGGCTGAAACACGAGCGTCGAAGCATTCCGTTTCGCTCCAGTAGTAGGCCTTTATTGACTAAATTGAAACATGACGACCTATGTGATTTCGGCAGAACTTTTGAACCCTTAAGTTTGAGCTAGTGGGCTGACGTTCGACACACTCGATCGTTGTGAATCCACCTTTCAGATGAGCTCTCTTCCAAGCCTCTCGGAGGTCGTGCGGCTGAAACACGAGCATCGAAGCATTCCGTTTCGCTCCAGTAGTAGGCCTTTATTGACTAAATTGAAACATGACAACCTATGTGATTTCGGCAGAACCTTTGAACCCTTAAGTTTGAGATTGTGGGCTGACATTCGACACACTCGATCGTTGTGAATCCACCTTTCAGATGAGGTCTCTTCCAAGCCTCTCTGAGGTCGTGCGGCCGAAACACAAGCGTCGAAGCATTCCGTTTCGCTCCAGTCGTAGGCCTTTATTGACTAAATTGTAACATGACGACCGATATGATTTCGGCAGAACTTTTGAACCCTTAAGTTTGAGATTGTGGGCTGACGTTCGACACACTCGATCGTTGTGAATCCACCTTTCAGATGAGGTCTCTTCCAAGCCTCTCGTAGGTCCTGCGACCGAAACACGAGCGTCGAAGCATTCCGTTTCGCTCCAGTACTAGTCCTTTATTGACTAAATTGTAACATGACGACCTATGTGATTTCGGCAGAACTTTTGAACCCTTAAGTTTGAGCTTGTGGGCTGACGTTCGACACACTCGATCGTTGTGAATCCACTTTTCAGATGAGGTCTCTTCCAAGCCTCTCGGAGGTCGTGCGGCTGAAACAAGAGTGTCGAAGCATTCCGTTTCGCTCCAGTAGTAGGCCTTTATTGACTAAATTGAAACATGACGACCTATGTGATTTCGGCAGAACTTTTGAACCCTTAAGTTTGAGCTTGTGGGCTGACGTTCGACACCCTTGATCGTTGTGAATCCACCTTTCAGATGAGGTCTCTTCCAAGCCTCTCTGAGGTCGTGCGGCCGAAACACAAGCGTCGAAGCATTCCGTTTCGCTCCAGTCGTAGGCCTTTATTGACTAAATTGTAACATGACGACCGATATGATTTCGGCAGAACTTTTGAACCCTTAAGTTTGAGATTGTGGGATGACGTTCGACACACTCGATCGTTGTGAATCCACCTTTCAGATGACGTCTCTTCCAAGCCTCTCGGAGGTCGTGCGGCTGAAACACGAGCGTCGAAGCATTCCGTTTCGCTCCAGTAGTAGGCCTTTATTGACTAAATTGAAACATGATGACCTATGTGATTTCGGCAGAACTTTTGATCCCTTAAGTTTGAGCTAGTGGGCTGACCTTCGACACACTCGATCGTTGTGAATCCACCTTTCAGATGATGTCTTTTCCAATCCTCTCGGAGTTCGTGCAGCCGAAACACGAGCTTCGAAGCATTCCGTTTCGCTCCAGTAGTTGGCCTTTATTGACTAAATTGTAACATGACGACCTATGTGATTTATGCAGAACTTTTGAACCCTTAAGTTTGAACTAGTGGGCTGACGTTCGACACACTCGATCGTTGGGAATCCACCTTTCAGATGAGGTCTCTTCCAAACCTCTCGTAGGTCGTGCGGCCGAAACACGAGCGTCGAAGCATTCCGTTTCGCTCCAGGACTAGTCCTTTGACTAAATTGTAACATGACGACCTATGTGATTTCGGCAGAACTTTTGAACCCTTAAGTTTTAGCTTGTGGGCTGACGTTCGACACACTCGATCGTTGTGAATCCACCTTTCAGATGAGGTCTCTTCCAAGCCTCTCGGAGGTCGTGCGGCTGAAACACGAGCATCGAAGCATTCCGTTTCGCTCCAGTAGTAGGCCTTTATTGACTAAATTGAAACATGACGACCTATGTGATTTCGACAGAACCTTTGAACCCTTAAGTTTGAGATTGTGGGCTGACATTCGACACACTCGATCGTTGTGAATCCACCTTTCAGATGAGGTCTCTTCCAAGCCTCTCTGAGGTCGTGCGGCCGAAACACAAGCGTCGAAGCATTCCGTTTCGCTCCAGTCGTAGGCCTTTATTGACTAAATTGTAACATGACGACCGATATGATTTCGGCAGAACTTTTGAACCCTTAAGTTTGAGATTGTGGGCTGACGTTCGACACACTCGATCGTTGTGAATCCACTTTTCAGATGAGGTCTCTTCCAAGCCTCTCGGAGGTCGTGCGGCTGAAACACGAGCGTCGAAGCATTCCGTTTCGCTCCAGTAGTAGGCCTTTATTGACTAAATTGAAACATGACGACCTATGTGATTTCGGCAGAACTTTTGAACCCTTAGGTTTGAGCTTGTGGGCTGACGTTCGACACACTCGATCGTTGTGAATCCACCTTTCAGATGAGGTCTCTTCCAATCCTCTCGGAGTTCGTGCAGCCGAAACACGAGCTTCGAAGCATTCCGTTTCGCTCCAGTAGTTGGCCTTTATTGACTAAATAGTAACATGACGACCTATGTGATTTCGGCAGAACTTTTGATCCCTTAAGTTTGAGATTATGGGCTGACGTTCGACACACTCGATCGTTGTGAATCCACCTTTCAGATGAGGTCTCTTCCAAGCCTCTCGTAGGTCGTGCGACCGAAACACGAGCGTCGAAGCATTCCGTTTCGCTCCAGTACTAGTCCATTATTGACTAAATTGTAACATGACGACCTATGTGATTTCGGCAGAACTTTTGAACCCTTAAGTTTGAGCTTGTGGGCTGACGTTCGACACCCTTGATCGTTGTGAATCCACCTTTCAGATGAGGTCTCTTCCAAGCCTCTCTGAGGTCGTGCGGCCGAAACACAAGCGTCGAAGCATTCCGTTTCGCTCCAGTCGTAGGCCTTTATTGACTAAATTGTAACATGTCGACCTATGTGATTTCGGCACAACTTTAGAACCCTTAAGTTTGAACTAGTAGGCTGACATTCGACACACTCGATCGTTTTGAATCCACCTTTCAGATGAGGTCTCTTCCAAGCCTCTCGGAGGTCGTGCGGCTGAAACACGAGCGTCGAAACATTCCGTTTCGCTCCAGTAGTAGGCCTTTATTGACTAAATTGAAACATGACGACCTATGTGATTTCGGCAGAACTTTTGAACCCTTAAGTTTGAACTAGTGGGCTGACGTTCGACACACTCGATCGTTGTGAATCCACCTTTCAGATGAGGTCTCTTCCAAGCCTCTCGGAGGTCGTGCGGCTGAAACACGAGCGTCGAAGCATTCCGTTTCGCTCCAGTAGTAGGCCTTTATTGACTAAATTGAAACATGACGACCTATGTGATTTCGGCAGAACTTTTGAACCCTTAAGTTTGAGCTAGTGGGCTGACGTTCGACACACTCGATCGTTGTGAATCCACCTTTCAGATGAGCTCTCTTCCAAGCCTCTCGGAGGTCGTGCGGCTGAAACACGAGCATCGAAGCATTCCGTTTCGCTCCAGTAGTAGGCCTTTATTGACTAAATTGAAACATGACAACCTATGTGATTTCGGCAGAACCTTTGAACCCTTAAGTTTGAGATTGTGGGCTGACATTCGACACACTCGATCGTTGTGAATCCACCTTTCAGATGAGGTCTCTTCCAAGCCTCTCTGAGGTCGTGCGGCCGAAACACAAGCGTCGAAGCATTCCGTTTCGCTCCAGTCGTAGGCCTTTATTGACTAAATTGTAACATGACGACCGATATGATTTCGGCAGAACTTTTGAACCCTTAAGTTTGAGATTGTGGGCTGACGTTCGACACACTCGATCGTTGTGAATCCACCTTTCAGATGAGGTCTCTTCCAAGCCTCTCGTAGGTCCTGCGACCGAAACACGAGCGTCGAAGCATTCCGTTTCGCTCCAGTACTAGTCCTTTATTGACTAAATTGTAACATGACGACCTATGTGATTTCGGCAGAACTTTTGAACCCTTAAGTTTGAGCTTGTGGGCTGACGTTCGACACACTCGATCGTTGTGAATCCACTTTTCAGATGAGGTCTCTTCCAAGCCTCTCGGAGGTCGTGCGGCTGAAACACGAGTGTCGAAGCATTCCGTTTCGCTCCAGTAGTAGGCCTTTATTGACTAAATTGAAACATGACGACCTATGTGATTTCGGCAGAACTTTTGAACCCTTAGGTTTGAGCTTGTGGGCTGACGTTCGACACACTCGATCGTTGTGAATCCACCTTTCAGATGAGGTCTCTTCCAATCCTCTCGGAGTTCGTGCAGCCGAAACACGAGCTTCGAAGCATTCCGTTTCACTCCAGTAGTTGGCCTTTATTGACTAAATTGTAACATGACGACCTATGTGATTTCGGCAGAACTTTTGATCCCTTAAGTTTGAGATTATGGGCTGACGTTCGACACACTCGATCGTTGTGAATCCACCTTTCAGATGAGGTCTCTTCCAAGCCTCTCGTAGGTCGTGCGACCGAAACACGAGCGTCGAAGCATTCCGTTTCGCTCCAGTACTAGTCCTTTATTGACTAAATTGTAACATGACGACCTATGTGATTTCGGCAGAACTTTTGAACCCTTAAGTTTGAGCTTGTGGGCTGACGTTCGACACCCTTGATCGTTGTGAATCCACCTTTCAGATGAGGTCTCTTCCAAGCCTCTCTGAGGTCGTGCGGCCGAAACACAAGCGTCGAAGCATTCCGTTTCGCTCCAGTCGTAGGCCTTTATTGACTAAATTGTAACATGACGACCGATATGATTTCGGCAGAACTTTTGAACCCTTAAGTTTGAGATTGTGGGATGACGTTCGACACACTCGATCGTTGTGAATCCACCTTTCAGATGACGTCTCTTCCAAGCCTCTCGGAGGTCGTGCGGCTGAAACACGAGCGTCGAAGCATTCCGTTTCGCTCCAGTAGTAGGCCTTTATTGACTAAATTGAAACATGATGACCTATGTGATTTCGGCAGAACTTTTGATCCCTTAAGTTTGAGCTAGTGGGCTGACCTTCGACACACTCGATCGTTGTGAATCCACCTTTCAGATGATGTCTTTTCCAATCCTCTCGGAGTTCGTGCAGCCGAAACACGAGCTTCGAAGCATTCCGTTTCGCTCCAGTAGTTGGCCTTTATTGACTAAATTGTAACATGACGACCTATGTGATTTATGCAGAACTTTTGATTCCCTTAAGTTTGAACTAGTGGGCTGACGTTCGACACACTCGATCGTTGGGAATCCACCTTTCAGATGAGGTCTCTTCCAAACCTCTCGTAGGTCGTGCGGCCGAAACACGAGCGTCGAAGCATTCCGTTTCGCTCCAGGACTAGTCCTTTGACTAAATTGTAACATGACGACCTATGTGATTTCGGCAGAACTTTTGAACCCTTACGTTTTAGCTTGTGGGCTGACGTTCGACACACTCGATCGTTGTGAATCCACCTTTCAGATGAGGTCTCTTCCAAGCCTCTCGGAGGTCGTGCGGCTGAAACACGAGCATCGAAGCATTCCGTTTCGCTCCAGTAGTAGGCCTTTATTGACTAAATTGAAACATGACGACCTATGTGATTTCGGCAGAACCTTTGAACCCTTAAGTTTGAGATTGTGGGCTGACATTCGACACACTCGATCGTTGTGAATCCACCTTTCAGATGAGGTCTCTTCCAAGCCTCTCTGAGGTCGTGCGGCCGAAACACAAGCGTCGAAGCATTCCGTTTCGCTCCAGTCGTAGGCCTTTATTGACTAAATTGTAACATGACGACCGATATGATTTCGGCAGAACTTTTGAACCCTTAAGTTTGAGATTGTGGGCTGACGTTCGACACACTCGATCGTTGTGAATCCACTTTTCAGATGAGGTCTCTTCCAAGCCTCTCGGAGGTCGTGCGGCTGAAACACGAGCGTCGAAGCATTCCGTTTCGCTCCAGTAGTAGGCCTTTATTGACTAAATTGAAACATGACGACCTATGTGATTTCGGCAGAACTTTTGAACCCTTAGGTTTGAGCTTGTGGGCTGACGTTCGACACACTCGATCGTTGTGAATCCACCTTTCAGATGAGGTCTCTTCCAATCCTCTCGGAGTTCGTGCAGCCGAAACACGAGCTTCGAAGCATTCCGTTTCACTCCAGTAGTTGGCCTTTATTGACTAAATTGTAACATGACGACCTATGTGATTTCGGCAGAACTTTTGATCCCTTAAGTTTGAGATTATGGGCTGACGTTCGACACACTCGATCGTTGTGAATCCACCTTTCAGATGAGGTCTCTTCCAAGCCTCTCGTAGGTCGTGCGACCGAAACACGAGCGTCGAAGCATTCCGTTTCGCTCCAGTACTAGTCCTTTATTGACTAAATTGTAACATGACGACCTATGTGATTTCGGCAGAACTTTTGAACCCTTAAGTTTGAGCTTGTGGGCTGACGTTCGACACCCTTGATCGTTGTGAATCCACCTTTCAGATGAGGTCTCTTCCAAGCCTCTCTGAGGTCGTGCGGCCGAAACACAAGCGTCGAAGCATTCCGTTTCGCTCCAGTCGTAGGCCTTTATTGACTAAATTGTAACATGACGACCGATATGATTTCGGCAGAACTTTTGAACCCTTAAGTTTGAGATTGTGGGATGACGTTCGACACACTCGATCGTTGTGAATCCACCTTTCAGATGACGTCTCTTCCAAGCCTCTCGGAGGTCGTGCGGCTGAAACACGAGCGTCGAAGCATTCCGTTTCGCTCCAGTAGTAGGCCTTTATTGACTAAATTGAAACATGATGACCTATGTGATTTCGGCAGAACTTTTAATCCCTTAAGTTTGAGCTAGTGGGCTGACCTTCGACACACTCGATCGTTGTGAATCCACCTTTCAGATGATGTCTTTTCCAATCCTCTCGGAGTTCGTGCAGCCGAAACACGAGCTTCGAAGCATTCCGTTTCGCTCCAGTAGTTGGCCTTTATTGACTAAATTGTAACATGACGACCTATGTGATTTATGCAGAACTTTTGAACCCTTAAGTTTGAACTAGTGGGCTGACGTTCGACACACTCGATCGTTGGGAATCCACCTTTCAGATGAGGTCTCTTCCAAACCTCTCGTAGGTCGTGCGGCCGAAACACGAGTGTCGAAGCATTCCGTTTCGCTCCAGGACTAGTCCTTTGACTAAATTGTAACATGACGACCTATGTGATTTCGGCAGAACTTTTGAACCCTTAAGTTTTAGCTTGTGGGCTGACGTTCGACACACTCGATCGTTGTGAATCCACCTTTCAGATGAGGTCTCTTCCAAGCCTCTCGGAGGTCGTGCGGCTGAAACACGAGCATCGAAGCATTCCGTTTCGCTCCAGTAGTAGGCCTTTATTGACTAAATTGAAACATGACGACCTATGTGATTTCGGCAGAACCTTTGAACCCTTAAGTTTGAGATTGTGGGCTGACATTCGACACACTCGATCGTTGTGAATCCACCTTTCAGATGAGGTCTCTTCCAAGCCTCTCTGAGGTCGTGCGGCCGAACCACAAGCGTCGAAGCATTCCGTTTCGCTCCAGTCGTAGGCCTTTATTGACTAAATTGTAACATGACGACCGATATGATTTCGGCAGAACTTTTGAACCCTTAAGTTTGAGATTGTGGGCTGACGTTCGACACACTCGATCGTTGTGAATCCACTTTTCAGATGAGGTCTCTTCCAAGCCTCTCGGAGGTCGTGCGGCTGAAACACGAGCGTCGAAGCATTCCGTTTCGCTCCAGTAGTAGGCCTTTATTGACTAAATTGAAACATGACGACCTATGTGATTTCGGCAGAACTTTTGAACCCTTAGGTTTGAGCTTGTGGGCTGACGTTCGACACACTCGATCGTTGTGAATCCACCTTTCAGATGAGGTCTCTTCCAATCCTCTCGGAGTTCGTGGAGCCGAAACACGAGCTTCGAAGCATTCCGTTTCGCTCCAGTAGTTGGCCTTTATTGACTAAATAGTAACATGACGACCTATGTGATTTCGGCAGAACTTTTGATCCCTTAAGTTTGAGATTATGGGCTGACGTTCGACACACTCGATCGTTGTGAATCCACCTTTCAGATGAGGTCTCTTCCAAGCCTCTCGTAGGTCGTGCGACCGAAACACGAGCGTCGAAGCATTCCGTTTTGCTCCAGTACTAGTCCTTTATTGACTAAATTGTAACATGACGACCTATGTGATTTCGGCAGAACTTTTGAACCCTTAAGTTTGAGCTTGTGGGCTGACGTTCGACACCCTTGATCGTTGTGAATCCACCTTTCAGATGAGGTCTCTTCCAAGCCTCTCTGAGGTCGTGCGGCCGAAACACAAGCGTCGAAGCATTCCGTTTCGCTCCAGTCGTAGGCCTTTATTGACTAAATTGTAACATGTCGACCTATGTGATTTCGGCACAACTTTAGAACCCTTAAGTTTGAACTAGTAGGCTGACATTCGACACACTCGATCGTTTTGAATCCACCTTTCAGATGAGGTCTCTTCCAAGCCTCTCGGAGGTCGTGCGGCTGAAACACGAGCGTCGAAGCATTCCGTTTCGCTCCAGTAGTAGGCCTTTATTGACTAAATTGAAACATGACGACCTATGTGATTTCGGCAGAACTTTTGAACCCTTAAGTTTGAACTAGTGGGCTGACGTTCGACACACTCGATCGTTGTGAATCCACCTTTCAGATGAGGTCTCTTCCAAGCCTCTCGGAGGTCGTGCGGCTGAAACACGAGTGTCGAAGCATTCCGTTTCGCTCCAGTAGTAGGCCTTTATTGACTAAATTGAAACATGACGACCTATGTGATTTCGGCAGAACTTTTGAACCCTTAAGTTTGAGCTAGTGGGCTGACGTTCGACACACTCGATCGTTGTGAATCCACCTTTCAGATGAGCTCTCTTCCAAGCCTCTCGGAGGTCGTGCGGCTGAAACACGAGCATCGAAGCATTCCGTTTCGCTCCAGTAGTAGGCCTTTATTGACTAAATTGAAACATGACAACCTATGTGATTTCGGCAGAACCTTTGAACCCTTAAGTTTGAGATTGTGGGCTGACATTCGACACACTCGATCGTTGTGAATCCACCTTTCAGATGAGGTCTCTTCCAAGCCTCTCTGAGGTCGTGCGGCCGAAACACAAGCGTCGAAGCATTCCGTTTCGCTCCAGTCGTAGGCCTTTATTGACTAAATTGTAACATGACGACCGATATGATTTCGGCAGAACTTTTGAACCCTTAAGTTTGAGATTGTGGGCTGACGTTCGACACACTCGATCGTTGTGAATCCACCTTTCAGATGAGGTCTCTTCCAAGCCTCTCGTAGGTCCTGCGACCGAAACACGAGCGTCGAAGCATTCCGTTTCGCTCCAGTACTAGTCCTTTATTGACTAAATTGTAACATGACGACCTATGTGATTTCGGCAGAACTTTTGAACCCTTAAGTTTGAGCTTGTGGGCTGACGTTCGACACACTCGATCGTTGTGAATCCACTTTTCAGATGAGGTCTCTTCCAAGCCTCTCGGAGGTCGTGCGGCTGAAACAAGAGTGTCGAAGCATTCCGTTTCGCTCCAGTAGTAGGCCTTTATTGACTAAATTGAAACATGACGACCTATGTGATTTCGGCAGAACTTTTGAACCCTTAAGTTTGAGCTTGTGGGCTGACGTTCGACACCCTTGATCGTTGTGAATCCACCTTTCAGATGAGGTCTCTTCCAAGCCTCTCTGAGGTCGTGCGGCCGAAACACAAGCGTCGAAGCATTCCGTTTCGCTCCAGTCGTAGGCCTTTATTGACTAAATTGTAACATGACGACCGATATGATTTCGGCAGAACTTTTGAACCCTTAAGTTTGAGATTGTGGGATGACGTTCGACACACTCGATCGTTGTGAATCCACCTTTCAGATGACGTCTCTTCCAAGCCTCTCGGAGGTCGTGCGGCTGAAACACGAGCGTCGAAGCATTCCGTTTCGCTCCAGTAGTAGGCCTTTATTGACTAAATTGAAACATGATGACCTATGTGATTTCGGCAGAACTTTTGATCCCTTAAGTTTGAGCTAGTGGGCTGACCTTCGACACACTCGATCGTTGTGAATCCACCTTTCAGATGATGTCTTTTCCAATCCTCTCGGAGTTCGTGCAGCCGAAACACGAGCTTCGAAGCATTCCGTTTCGCTCCAGTAGTTGGCCTTTATTGACTAAATTGTAACATGACGACCTATGTGATTTATGCAGAACTTTTGAACCCTTAAGTTTGAACTAGTGGGCTGACGTTCGACACACTCGATCGTTGGGAATCCACCTTTCAGATGAGGTCTCTTCCAAACCTCTCGTAGGTCGTGCGGCCGAAACACGAGCGTCGAAGCATTCCGTTTCGCTCCAGGACTAGTCCTTTGACTAAATTGTAACATGACGACCTATGTGATTTCGGCAGAACTTTTGAACCCTTAAGTTTTAGCTTGTGGGCTGACGTTCGACACACTCGATCGTTGTGAATCCACCTTTCAGATGAGGTCTCTTCCAAGCCTCTCGGAGGTCGTGCGGCTGAAACACGAGCATCGAAGCATTCCGTTTCGCTCCAGTAGTAGGCCTTTATTGACTAAATTGAAACATGACGACCTATGTGATTTCGACAGAACCTTTGAACCCTTAAGTTTGAGATTGTGGGCTGACATTCGACACACTCGATCGTTGTGAATCCACCTTTCAGATGAGGTCTCTTCCAAGCCTCTCTGAGGTCGTGCGGCCGAAACACAAGCGTCGAAGCATTCCGTTTCGCTCCAGTCGTAGGCCTTTATTGACTAAATTGTAACATGACGACCGATATGATTTCGGCAGAACTTTTGAACCCTTAAGTTTGAGATTGTGGGCTGACGTTCGACACACTCGATCGTTGTGAATCCACTTTTCAGATGAGGTCTCTTCCAAGCCTCTCGGAGGTCGTGCGGCTGAAACACGAGCGTCGAAGCATTCCGTTTCGCTCCAGTAGTAGGCCTTTATTGACTAAATTGAAACATGACGACCTATGTGATTTCGGCAGAACTTTTGAACCCTTAGGTTTGAGCTTGTGGGCTGACGTTCGACACACTCGATCGTTGTGAATCCACCTTTCAGATGAGGTCTCTTCCAATCCTCTCGGAGTTCGTGCAGCCGAAACACGAGCTTCGAAGCATTCCGTTTCGCTCCAGTAGTTGGCCTTTATTGACTAAATAGTAACATGACGACCTATGTGATTTCGGCAGAACTTTTGATCCCTTAAGTTTGAGATTATGGGCTGACGTTCGACACACTCGATCGTTGTGAATCCACCTTTCAGATGAGGTCTCTTCCAAGCCTCTCGTAGGTCGTGCGACCGAAACACGAGCGTCGAAGCATTCCGTTTCGCTCCAGTACTAGTCCATTATTGACTAAATTGTAACATGACGACCTATGTGATTTCGGCAGAACTTTTGAACCCTTAAGTTTGAGCTTGTGGGCTGACGTTCGACACCCTTGATCGTTGTGAATCCACCTTTCAGATGAGGTCTCTTCCAAGCCTCTCTGAGGTCGTGCGGCCGAAACACAAGCGTCGAAGCATTCCGTTTCGCTCCAGTCGTAGGCCTTTATTGACTAAATTGTAACATGTCGACCTATGTGATTTCGGCACAACTTTAGAACCCTTAAGTTTGAACTAGTAGGCTGACATTCGACACACTCGATCGTTTTGAATCCACCTTTCAGATGAGGTCTCTTCCAAGCCTCTCGGAGGTCGTGCGGCTGAAACACGAGCGTCGAAGCATTCCGTTTCGCTCCAGTAGTAGGCCTTTATTGACTAAATTGAAACATGACGACCTATGTGATTTCGGCAGAACTTTTGAACCCTTAAGTTTGAACTAGTGGGCTGACGTTCGACACACTCGATCGTTGTGAATCCACCTTTCAGATGAGGTCTCTTCCAAGCCTCTCGGAGGTCGTGCGGCTGAAACACGAGCGTCGAAGCATTCCGTTTCGCTCCAGTAGTAGGCCTTTATTGACTAAATTGAAACATGACGACCTATGTGATTTCGGCAGAACTTTTGAACCCTTAAGTTTGAGCTAGTGGGCTGACGTTCGACACACTCGATCGTTGTGAATCCACCTTTCAGATGAGCTCTCTTCCAAGCCTCTCGGAGGTCGTGCGGCTGAAACACGAGCATCGAAGCATTCCGTTTCGCTCCAGTAGTAGGCCTTTATTGACTAAATTGAAACATGACAACCTATGTGATTTCGGCAGAACCTTTGAACCCTTAAGTTTGAGATTGTGGGCTGACATTCGACACACTCGATCGTTGTGAATCCACCTTTCAGATGAGGTCTCTTCCAAGCCTCTCTGAGGTCGTGCGGCCGAAACACAAGCGTCGAAGCATTCCGTTTCGCTCCAGTCGTAGGCCTTTATTGACTAAATTGTAACATGACGACCGATATGATTTCGGCAGAACTTTTGAACCCTTAAGTTTGAGATTGTGGGCTGACGTTCGACACACTCGATCGTTGTGAATCCACCTTTCAGATGAGGTCTCTTCCAAGCCTCTCGTAGGTCCTGCGACCGAAACACGAGCGTCGAAGCATTCCGTTTCGCTCCAGTACTAGTCCTTTATTGACTAAATTGTAACATGACGACCTATGTGATTTCGGCAGAACTTTTGAACCCTTAAGTTTGAGCTTGTGGGCTGACGTTCGACACACTCGATCGTTGTGAATCCACCTTTTCAGATGAGGTCTCTTCCAAGCCTCTCGGAGGTCGTGCGGCTGAAACACGAGTGTCGAAGCATTCCGTTTCGCTCCAGTAGTAGGCCTTTATTGACTAAATTGAAACATGACGACCTATGTGATTTCGGCAGAACTTTTGAACCCTTAGGTTTGAGCTTGTGGGCTGACGTTCGACACACTCGATCGTTGTGAATCCACCTTTCAGATGAGGTCTCTTCCAATCCTCTCGGAGTTCGTGCAGCCGAAACACGAGCTTCGAAGCATTCCGTTTCACTCCAGTAGTTGGCCTTTATTGACTAAATTGTAACATGACGACCTATGTGATTTCGGCAGAACTTTTGATCCCTTAAGTTTGAGATTATGGGCTGACGTTCGACACACTCGATCGTTGTGAATCCACCTTTCAGATGAGGTCTCTTCCAAGCCTCTCGTAGGTCGTGCGACCGAAACACGAGCGTCGAAGCATTCCGTTTCGCTCCAGTACTAGTCCTTTATTGACTAAATTGTAACATGACGACCTATGTGATTTCGGCAGAACTTTTGAACCCTTAAGTTTGAGCTTGTGGGCTGACGTTCGACACCCTTGATCGTTGTGAATCCACCTTTCAGATGAGGTCTCTTCCAAGCCTCTCTGAGGTCGTGCGGCCGAAACACAAGCGTCGAAGCATTCCGTTTCGCTCCAGTCGTAGGCCTTTATTGACTAAATTGTAACATGACGACCGATATGATTTCGGCAGAACTTTTGAACCCTTAAGTTTGAGATTGTGGGATGACGTTCGACACACTCGATCGTTGTGAATCCACCTTTCAGATGACGTCTCTTCCAAGCCTCTCGGAGGTCGTGCGGCTGAAACACGAGCGTCGAAGCATTCCGTTTCGCTCCAGTAGTAGGCCTTTATTGACTAAATTGAAACATGATGACCTATGTGATTTCGGCAGAACTTTTGATCCCTTAAGTTTGAGCTAGTGGGCTGACCTTCGACACACTCGATCGTTGTGAATCCACCTTTCAGATGATGTCTTTTCCAATCCTCTCGGAGTTCGTGCAGCCGAAACACGAGCTTCGAAGCATTCCGTTTCGCTCCAGTAGTTGGCCTTTATTGACTAAATTGTAACATGACGACCTATGTGATTTATGCAGAACTTTTGATTCCCTTAAGTTTGAACTAGTGGGCTGACGTTCGACACACTCGATCGTTGGGAATCCACCTTTCAGATGAGGTCTCTTCCAAACCTCTCGTAGGTCGTGCGGCCGAAACACGAGCGTCGAAGCATTCCGTTTCGCTCCAGGACTAGTCCTTTGACTAAATTGTAACATGACGACCTATGTGATTTCGGCAGAACTTTTGAACCCTTACGTTTTAGCTTGTGGGCTGACGTTCGACACACTCGATCGTTGTGAATCCACCTTTCAGATGAGGTCTCTTCCAAGCCTCTCGGAGGTCGTGCGGCTGAAACACGAGCATCGAAGCATTCCGTTTCGCTCCAGTAGTAGGCCTTTATTGACTAAATTGAAACATGACGACCTATGTGATTTCGGCAGAACCTTTGAACCCTTAAGTTTGAGATTGTGGGCTGACATTCGACACACTCGATCGTTGTGAATCCACCTTTCAGATGAGGTCTCTTCCAAGCCTCTCTGAGGTCGTGCGGCCGAAACACAAGCGTCGAAGCATTCCGTTTCGCTCCAGTCGTAGGCCTTTATTGACTAAATTGTAACATGACGACCGATATGATTTCGGCAGAACTTTTGAACCCTTAAGTTTGAGATTGTGGGCTGACGTTCGACACACTCGATCGTTGTGAATCCACTTTTCAGATGAGGTCTCTTCCAAGCCTCTCGGAGGTCGTGCGGCTGAAACACGAGCGTCGAAGCATTCCGTTTCGCTCCAGTAGTAGGCCTTTATTGACTAAATTGAAACATGACGACCTATGTGATTTCGGCAGAACTTTTGAACCCTTAGGTTTGAGCTTGTGGGCTGACGTTCGACACACTCGATCGTTGTGAATCCACCTTTCAGATAAGGTCTCTTCCAATCCTCTCGGAGTTCGTGCAGCCGAAACACGAGCTTCGAAGCATTCCGTTTCGCTCCAGTAGTTGGCCTTTATTGACTAAATTGTAACATGACGACCTATGTGATTTCGGCAGAACTTTTGATCCCTTAAGTTTGAGATTATGGGCTGACGTTCGACACACTCGATCGTTGTGAATCCACCTTTCAGATGAGGTCTCTTCCAAGCCTCTCGTAGGTCGTGCGACCGAAACACGAGCGTCGAAGCATTCCGTTTCGCTCCAGTACTAGTCCTTTATTGACTAAATTGTAACATGACGACCTATGTGATTTCGGCAGAACTTTTGAACCCTTAAGTTTGAGCTTGTGGGCTGACGTTCGACACCCTTGATCGTTGTGAATCCACCTTTCAGATGAGGTCTCTTCCAAGCCTCTCTGAGGTCGTGCGGCCGAAACACAAGCGTCGAAGCATTCCGTTTCGCTCCAGTCGTAGGCCTTTATTGACTAAATTGTAACATGTCGACCTATGTGATTTCGGCACAACTTTAGAACCCTTAAGTTTGAACTAGTAGGCTGACATTCGACACACTCGATCGTTTTGAATCCACCTTTCAGATGAGGTCTCTTCCAAGCCTCTCGGAGGTCGTGCGGCTGAAACACGAGCGTCGAAGCATTCCGTTTCGCTCCAGTAGTAGGCCTTTATTGACTAAATTGAAACATGACGACCTATGTGATTTCGGCAGAACTTTTGAACCCTTAAGTTTGAACTAGTGGGCTGACGTTCGACACACTCGATCGTTGTGAATCCACCTTTCAGATGAGGTCTCTTCCAAGCCTCTCGGAGGTCGTGCGGCTGAAACACGAGCGTCGAAGCATTCCGTTTCGCTCCAGTAGTTGGCCTTTATTGACTAAATTGAAACATGACGACCTATGTGATTTCGGCAGAACTTTTGAACCCTTAAGTTTGAGCTAGTGGGCTGACGTTCGACACACTCGATCGTTGTGAATCCACCTTTCAGATGAGGTCTCTTCCAAGCCTCTCGGAGGTCGTGCGGCTGAAACACGAGCATCGAAGCATTCCGTTTCGCTCCAGTAGTAGGGCCTTTATTGACTAAATTGAAACATGACGACCTATGTGATTTCGGCAGAACCTTTTGAACCCTTAAGTTTGAGATATGTGGGCTGACATTCGACACACTCGATCGTTGTGAATCCACCTTTCAGATGAGGTCTCTTCCAAGCCTCTCTGAGGTCGTGCAGGCCGAAACACAAGCGTCGAAGCATTCCGTTTCGCTCCAGTCGTAGGCCTTTATTGACTAAATTGTAACATGACGACCGATATGATTTCGGCAGAACTTTTGAACCCTTAAGTTTGAGATTGTGGGCTGACGTTCGACACAACTCGATCGTTGTGAATCCACCTTTCAGATGAGGTCTCTTCCAAGCCTCTCGTAGGTCCTGCGACCGAAACACGAGCGTCGAAGCATTCCGTTTCGCTCCAGTACTAGTCCTTTATTGACTAAATTGTAACATGACGACCTATGTGATTTCGGCAGAACTTTTGAACCCTTAAGTTTGAGCTTGTGGGCTGACGTTCGACACACTCGATCGTTGTGAATCCACTTTTCAGATGAGGTCTCTTCCAAGCCTCTCGGAGGTCGTGCGGCTGAAACACGAGTGTCGAAGCATTCCGTTTCGCTCCAGTAGTAGGCCTTTTATTGACTAAATTGAAACATGACGACCTATGTGATTTCGGCAGAACTTTTGAACCCTTAGGTTTGAGCTTGTGGGCTGACGTTCGACACACTCGATCGTTGTGAATCCACCTTTCAGATGAGGTCTCTTCCAATCCTCTCGGAGTTCGTGCAGCCGAAACACGAGCTTCGAAGCATTCCGTTTCACTCCAGTAGTTGGCCTTTATTGACTAAATTGTAACATGACGACCTATGTGATTTCGGCAGAACTTTTGATCCCTTAAGTTTGAGATTATGGGCTGACGTTTCGACACACTCGATCGTTGTGAATCCACCTTTCAGATGAGGTCTCTTCCAAGCCTCTCGTAGGTCGTGCGACCGAAACACGAGCGTCGAAGCATTCCGTTTCGCTCCAGTACTAGTCCTTTATTGACTAAATTGTAACATGACGACCTATGTGATTTCGGCAGAACTTTTGAACCCTTAAGTTTGAGCTTGTGGGCTGACGTTCGACACCCTTGATCGTTGTGAATCCACCTTTCAGATGAGGTCTCTTCCAAGCCTCTCTGAGGTCGTGCGGCCGAAACACAAGCGTTGAAGCATTCCGTTTCGCTCCAGTCGTAGGCCTTTATTGACTAAATTGTAACATGACGACCGATATGATTTCGGCAGAACTTTTGAACCCTTAAGTTTGAGATTGTGGGCTGACGTTCGACACACTCGATCGTTGTGAATCCACCTTTCAGATGAGGTCTCTTCCAAGCCTCTCGGAGGTCGTGCGGCTGAAACACGAGCGTCGAAGCATTCCTTTTCGCTCCAGTAGTTGGGCTTTATTGACTAAATTGAAACATGACTGACCTATGTGATTTCGGCAGAACTTTTGAACCCTTAAGTTTGAACTAGTGGGCTGACCGTTCGACACACTCGATCGTTGTGAATCCACCTTTCAGATGAGGTCTCTTCCAATCCTCTCGGAGTTCGTGCAGCCGAAACACGAGCTTCGAAGCATTCCGTTTCGCTCCAAGTAGTAGGCCTTTCTTGACTAAATTGTAACATGACGACCTATGTGATTTCTGCAGAACTTTTGAACCCTTAAGTTTGAGATTGTGGGCTGACGTTCGACACACTCGATCGTTGTGAATCCACCTTTCAGATGAGGTCTCTTCTAAGCCTCTCGTAGGTCGTGCAGGCCGAAACACGAGCTTCGAAGCATTCCGTTTCGCTCCAGGAGTAGGCCTTTATTGACTAAATTGTCACATGATGACCTTTGTGATTTCGGCAGAACTTTTGAACCCTTTAAGTTTGAGCTAGTAGGACTGACATTCGACACACTCGATCGTTTTGAATCCACCTTTCAGATGAGGTCTCTTGCAATCCTCTCGGAGTTCGTGCGGCCGAGCGGCGACTGTCCAAAGCATTCAGTTTCGCTCCAGTCGTAGGCCTTTATTGACTAAATTGTAACATGTCGACCTATGTGATTTCCGCAGAACTTTAGAACCCTTAAGTTTGAACTAGTAGGCTGACATTCGACACACTCGATCGTTTTTAATCCACCTTTCAGATGAGGTCTCTTCCAAGCCTCTCGGAGGTCGTGCGGCTGAAACACGAGCGTCGAAGCATTCCGTTTCGCTCTAGTAGTAGGCCTTTATTGACTAAATTGAAACATGACGACCTATGTGATTTCGGCAGAACTTTTGAACCCTTAAGTTTGAACTAGTGGGCTGACGTTCGACACACTCGATCGTTGTGAATCCACCTTTCAGATGAGGTCTCTTCCAAGCCTCTCGGAGGTAGTGCGGCTGAAACACGAGCATCGAAGCATTCCGTTTCGCTCCAGTAGTAGGCCTTTATTAACTAAATTGAAACATGACGACGTTTGTGATTTCGGCAGAACTTTGGAACCCTTAAGTTTGAGCTAGTGGGCTGACGTTCGACACACTCGATCGTTGTGAATCCACCTTTCATATGAGGTCTCTTCCAATCCTCTCGGAGTTCGTGCAGCCGAAACACGAGCTTCGAAGCATTCCGTTTCGCTCCAGTAGTAGGCCTTTATTGACTAAATTGAAACATGACGACCTATGTGATTTCGGCAGAACTTTTGAACCCTTAAGTTTGAACTAGTGGGCTGACGTTCGACACACTCGATCGTTGGTGAATCACCTTTCAGATGAGGTCTCTTCCAATCCTCTCGGAGTTCGTGCAGCTGAAAACACGAGCTTCGAAGCATTCCGTTTCGCTCCAATAGTAGGCCTTCTTGACTAAATTGTAACATGACGACCTATGTGATTTCGGCAGAACTTTTGAACCCTTAAGTTTGAACTAGTGGGCTGACGTTCGACACACTCGATCGTTGTGAATCCACCTTTCAGATGAGGTCTCTTCCAAGCCTCTCGGAGGTCGTGCGGCTGAATCACGAGCATCGAAGCATTCCGTTTCGCTCCAGTAGTAGGCCTTTATTGACTAAATTGAAACATGACGACTTTTGTGATTTCGGCAGAACTTTGGAACCCTTAAGTTTGAGCTAGTGGGCTGACGTTCGACACACTCGAATCGTTGTGAATCCACCTTTCAGATGAGGTCTCTTCCAATCCTCTCGGAATTCGTGCAGCTGAAACACGAGCTTCGAAGCATTCCGTTTCGCTCCAATAGTAGGCCTTTCTTGACTAAATTGTAACATGACGACCTATGTGATTTCGGCAGAACTTTTGAACCCTTAAGTTTGAACTAGTGGGCTGACGTTCGACACACTCGATCGTTGTGAATCCACCTTCAGATGAGGTCTCTTCCAAGCCTCTCGTAAGTGGTGCGACCGAAACACGAGCGTCGAAGCATTCCGTTTCGCTCCATTACTAGTCCTTTATTGACTAAATTGTAACATGACGACCTATGTGATTTCGGCAGAACTTTTGAACCCTTAAGTTTGAGCTTGTGGGCTGACGTTCGACACACTCGATCGTTGTGAATCCACCTTTCAGATGAGGTCTCTTCCAAGCCTCTCGGAGGTCGTGCGGCTGAAACACGAGCGTCGAAGCATTCCGTTTCGCTCCAGGAGTTGGCCCTTTATTGACTAAATTGAAACATGACGACCTATGTGATTTCGGCAGAACTTTTGAACCCTTAAGTTTGAGCTAGTGGGCTGACGTTTGACACACTCGATCGTTGTGAATCCACCTTTCAGATGAGGTCTCTTGCAATCCTCTCGGAGTTCGTGCGGCCGAGCGGCGACTGTCAAAAGCATTCAGTTTCGCTCCAGTCGTAGGCCTTTATTGAGTAATTTGGAACATGACGACCTATGTGATTTCGGCAGAACTTTTGAACCCTTAAGTTTGAGATTGTGGGCTGACGTTCGACACACTCTATCGTTGTGAATCCACCTTTCAGATGAGGTCTCTTCCAAGCCTCTCGGAGGTCGTGCGGCTGAAACACGAGCATCGAAGCATTCCGTTTCGCTCCAGTAGTAGGCCTTTATTGACTAAATTGAAACATGACGACTTTTGTGATTTCGGCAGAACTTTGGAACCCTTAAGTTTGAGCTAGTGGGCTGACGTTCGACACACTCGATCGTTGTGAATCCACCTTTCATATGAGGTCTCTTCCAATCCTCTCGGAGTTCGTGCAGCCGAAACACGTGCTTCGAAGCATTCCGTTTCGCTCCAATAGTAGGCCTTTCTTGACCTAAATTGTAACATGACGACCTATGTGATTTCGGCAGAACCTTTGAACCCTTAAGTTTGAGATTGTGGGCTGACATTCGACACACTCGATCGTTGTGAATCCACCTTTCAGATGAGGTCTCTTCCAAGCCTCTCTGAGGTCGTGCGGCCGAAACACAAGCGTCGAAGCATTCCGTTTCGCTCCAGTCGTAGGCCTTTATTGACTAAATTGTAACATGACGACCGATATGATTTCGGCAGAACTTTTGAACCCTTAAGTTTGAGATTGTGGGATGACGTTCGACACACTCGATCGTTGTGAATCCACCTTTCAGATGAGGTCTCTTCCAAGCCTCTCGTAGGTCCTGCGACCGAAACACGAGCGTCGAAGCATTCCGTTTCGCTCCAGTACTAGTCCTTTATTGACTAAATTGTAACATGACGACCTATGTGATTTTGGCAGAACTTTTGAACCCTTAAGTTTGAGCTTGTGGGCTGACGTTCGACACACTCGATCGTTGTGAATCCACTTTTCAGATGAGGTCTCTTCCAAGCCTCTCGGAGGTCGTGCGGCTGAAACACGAGCGTCGAAGCATTCCGTTTCGCTCCAGTAGTTGGCCTTTATTGACTAAATTGAAACATGACGACCAATGTGATTTCGGCAGAACTTTTGAACCCTTAAGTTTGAGCTAGTGGGCTGACGTTCGACACACTCGATCGTTGTGAAACCACCTTTCAGATGAGGTCTCTTCCAATCCTCTCGGAGGTCGTGCGGCTGAAACACGAGTGTCGAAGCATTCCGTTTCGCTCCAGTAGTAGGCCTATATTGACTAAATTGTAACATGACGACCGATGTGATTTCGGCAGAACTTTAGAACGCTTAAGTTTGAGCTAGTAGGCTGACCTTCGAAACACTCGATCGTTTTGAATCCACCTTTCAGATGAGGTCTCTTCCAAGCCTCTCTGAGGTCGTGCGGCCGAAACACAAGCGTCGAAGCATTCCGTTTTCGCTCCAGTCGTAGGCCTTTATTGACTAAATTGTAACATGACGACCGATATGATTTCGGCAGAACTTTTGAACCCTTAAGTTTGAGATTGTGGGATGACGTTCGACACACTCGATCGTTGTGAATCCACCTTTCAGATGACGTCTCTTCCAAGCCTCTCGGAGGTCGTGCGGCTGAAACACGAGCGTCGAAGCATTCCGTTTCGCTCCAGTAGTAGGCCTTTATTGACTAAATTGAAACATGATGACCTATGTGATTTCGGCAGAACTTTTGATCCCTTAAGTTTGAGCTAGTGGGCTGACCTTCGACACACTCGATCGTTGTGAATCCACCTTTCAGATGATGTCTTTTCCAATCCTCTCGGAGTTCGTGCAGCCGAAACACGAGCTTCGAAGCATTCCGTTTCGCTCCAGTAGTTGGCCTTTATTGACTAAATTGTAACATGACGACCTATGTGATTTATGCAGAACTTTTGAACCCTTAAGTTTGAACTAGTGGGCTGACGTTCGACACACTCGATCGTTGGGAATCCACCTTTCAGATGAGGTCTCTTCCAAACCTCTCGTAGGTCGTGCGGCCGAAACCACGAGCGTCGAAGCATTCCGTTTCGCTCCAGGACTAGTCCTTTGACTAAATTGTAAAATGACGACCTATGTGATTTCGGCAGAACTTTTGAACCCTTAAGTTTGAGCTTGTGGGCTGACGTTCGACACACTCGATCGTTGTGAATCCACCTTTCAGATGAGGTCTCTTCCAAGCCTCTCGGAGGTCGTGCGGCTGAAACACGAGCATCGAAGCATTCCGTTTCGCTCCAGTAGTAGGCCTTTATTGACTAAATTGAAACATGACGACCTATGTGATTTCGGCAGAACCTTTGAACCCTTAAGTTTGAGATTGTGGGCTGACATTCGACACACTCGATCGTTGTGAATCCACCTTTCAGATGAGGTCTCTTCCAAGCCTCTCTGAGGTCGTGCGGCCGAAACACAAGCGTCGAAGCATTCCGTTTCGCTCCAGTCGTAGGCCTTTATTGACTAAATTGTAACATGACGACCGATATGATTTCGGCAGAACTTTTGAACCCTTAAGTTTGAGATTGTGGGCTGACATTCGACACACTCGATCGTTGTGAATCCACCTTTCAGATGAGGTCTCTTCCAAGCCTCTCGGAGGTCGTGCGGCCGAAACACAAGCGTCGAAGCATTCCGTTTCGCTCCAGTCGTAGGCCTTTATTGACTAAATTGTAACATGACGACCGATATGATTTCGGCAGAACTTTTGAACCCTTAAGTTTGAGATTGTGGGCTGACGTTCGACACACTCGATCGTTGTGAATCCACCTTTCATATGAGGTCTCTTCCAAGCCTCTCGTAAGTCGTGCGACCGAAACACGAGCGTCGAAGCATTCCGTTTCGCTCCATTACTAGTCCTTTATTGACTAAATTGTAACATGACGACCTATGTGATTTCGGCAGAACTTTTGAACCCTTAAGTTTGAGCTTGTGGGGTGACGTTCGACACACTCGATCGTTGTGAATCCACCTTTCAGATGAGGTCTCTTCCAAGCCTCTCGGAGGTCGTGCGGCTGAAACACGAGCGTCGAAGCATTCCGTTTCGCTCCAGTAGTTGGGCTTTATTGACTAAATTGAAACATGACGACCTATGTGATTTCGGCAGAACTTTTGAACCCTTAAGTTTGAGCTAGTGGGGTGACGTTTGACACACTCGATCGTTGTGAATCCACCTTTCAGATGAGGTCTCTTCCAATCCTCTCGGAGTTCGTGCAGCCGAAACACGAGCTTCGAAGCATTCCGTTTCGCTCCAATAGTAGGCCTTTCTAGACTAAATTGTAACATGTCGACCTATGTGATTTCGGCAGAACTTTAGAACCCTTAAGTTTGAACTAGTAGGCTGACATTCGACACACTCGATCGTTTTGAATCCACCTTTCAGATGAGGTCTCTTCCAAGCCTCTCGGAGGTCGTGCGGCTGAAACACGAGCGTCGAAGCATTCCGTTTCGCTCCAGTAGTAGGCCTTTATTGACTAAATTGAAACATGACGACCTATGTGATTTCGGCAGAACTTTTGAACCCTTAAGTTTGAACTAGTGGGCTGACGTTCGACACACTCGATCGTTGTGAATCCACCTTTCAGATGAGGTCTCTTCCAAGCCTCTCTGAGGTCGTGCAGCCGAAACACAAGCGTCGAAGCATTCCGTTTCGCTCCAGTCGTAGGCCTTTATTGACTAAATTGTAACATGACGACCGATATGATTTCGGCAGAACTTTTGAACCCTTAAGTTTGAGATTGTGGGCTGACGTTCGACACACTCGATCGTTGTGAATCCACCTTTCCGATGAGGTCTCTTCCAAGCCTCTCGTAAGTCGTGCGACCGAAACACGAGCGTCGAAGCATTCCGTTTCGCTCCAGTACTAGTCCTTTATTGACTAAATTGTAACATGACGACCTATGTGATTTCGGCAGAACTTTTGAACCCTTAAGTTTGAGCTTGTGGGCTGACGTTCGACACACTCGATCGTTGTGAATCCACCTTTCAGATGAGGTCTCTTCCAAGCCTCTCGGAGGTCGTGCGGCTGAAACACGAGCGTCGAAGCATTCCTTTTCGCTCCATTAGTTGGGCCTTTATTGACTAAATTGAAACATGACGACCTATGTGATTTCGGCAGAACTTTTGAACCCTTAAGTTTGAACTAGTGGGCTGACGTTCGACACACTCGATCGTTGTGAATCCACCTTTCAGATGAGGTCTCTTCCAATCCTCTCGGAGTTCGTGCAGCCGAAACACGAGCTTCGAAGCATTCCGTTTCGCTCCAATAGTAGGCCTTTCTTGACTAAATTGTAACATGACGACCTATGTGATTTCGGCAGAACTTTTGAACCCTTAAGTTTGAGATTGTGGGCTGACGTTCGACACACTCGATCGTTGTGAATCCACCTTTCAGATGAGGTCTCTTCTAAGCCTCTCGGAGGTCGTGCAGCCGAAACACGAGCTTCGAAGCATTCCGTTTCGCTCCAGGAGTAGGCCTTTATTGACTAAATTGTCACATGATGACCTTTGTGATTTCGGCAGAACTTTTGAACCTTTAAGTTTGAGCTAGTAGACTGACATTCGACACACTCGATCGTTTTGAATCCACCTTTCAGATGAGGTCTCTTGCAATCCTCTCGGAGTTCGTGCGGCCGAGCGGCGACTGTCAAAGCATTCAGTTTCGCTCCAGTCGTAGGCCTTTATTGACTAAATTGTAACATGTCGACCTATGTGATTTCCGCAGAACTTTAGAACCCTTAAGTTTGAACTAGTAGGCTGACATTCGACACACTCGATCGTTTTTAATCCACCTTTCAGATGAGGTCTCTTCCAAGCCTCTCGGAGGTCGTGCGGCTGAAACACGAGCGTCGAAGCATTCCGTTTCGCTCTAGTAGTAGGCCTTTATTGACTAAATTGAAACATGACGACCTATGTGATTTCGGCAGAACTTTGAACCCTTAAGTTTGAACTAGTGGGCTGACGTTCGACACACTCGATCGTTGTGAATCCACCTTTCAGATGAGGTCTCTTCCAAGCCTCTCGGAGGTAGTGCGGCTGAAACACGAGCATCGAAGCATTCCGTTTCGCTCCAGTAGTAGGCCTTTATTAACTAAATTGAAACATGACGACGTTTGTGATTTCGGCAGAACTTTGGAACCCTTAAGTTTGAGCTAGTGGGCTGACGTTCGACACACTCGATCGTTGTGAATCCACCTTTCATATGAGGTCTCTTCCAATCCTCTCGGAGTTCGTGCAGCCGAAACACGAGCTTCGAAGCATTCCGTTTCGCTCCAGTAGTAGGCCTTTATTGACTAAATTGAAACATGACGACCTATGTGATTTCGGCAGAACTTTTGAACCCTTAAGTTTGAACTAGTGGGCTGACGTTCGACACACTCGATCGTTGTGAATCCACCTTTCAGATGAGGTCTCTTCCAAGCCTCTCGTAAGTCGTGCGACCGAAACACGAGCGTCGAAGCATTCCGTTTCGCTCCAGTACTAGTCCTTTATTGACTAAATTGTAACATGACGACCTATGTGATTTCGGCAGAACTTTTGAACCCTTAAGTTTGAGCTTGTGAGCTGACGTTCGACACACTCGATCGTTGTGAAACCACCTTTCAGATGAGGTCTCTTCCAAGCCTCTCGGAGGTCGTGCGGCTGAAACACGAGCGTCGAAGCATTCCGTTTCGCTCCAGTAGTTGGCCTTTATTGACTAAATTGAAACATGACGACCTATGAGATTTCGGCAGAACTTTTGAACCCTTAAGTTTGAGCTAGTGGGCTGACGTTTGACACACTCAATTGTTGTGAATCCACCTTTCAGATGAGGTCTCTTCCAATCCTCTCGGAGTTCGTGCAGCTGAAACACGAGCTTCGAAGCATTCCGTTTCGCTCCAATAGTAGGCCTTTCTTGACTAAATTGTAACATGACGACCTATGTGATTTCGGCAGAACTTTTGAACCCTTAAGTTTGAACTAGTGGGCTGACGTTCGACACACTCGATCGTTGTGAATCCACCTTTCAGATGAGGTCTCTTCCAAGCCTCTCGGAGGTCGTGCGGCTGAATCACGAGCATCGAAGCATTCCGTTTCGCTCCAGTAGTAGGCCTTTATTGACTAAATTGAAACATGACGACTTTTGTGATTTCGGCAGAACTTTGGAACCCTTAAGTTTGAGCTAGTGGGCTGACGTTCGACACACTCGATCGTTGTGAATCCACCTTTCAGATGAGGTCTCTTCCAATCCTCTCGGAATTCGTGCAGCTGAAACACGAGCTTCGAAGCATTCCGTTTCGCTCCAATAGTAGGCCTTTCTTGACTAAATTGTAACATGACGACCTATGTGATTTCGGCAGAACTTTTGAACCCTTAAGTTTGAACTAGTGGGCTGACGTTCGACACACTCGATCGTTGTGAATCCACCTTTCAGATGAGGTCTCTTCCAAGCCTCTCGTAAGTGGTGCGACCGAAACACGAGCGTCGAAGCATTCCGTTTCGCTCCATTACTAGTCCTTTATTGACTAAATTGTAACATGACGACCTATGTGATTTCGGCAGAACTTTTGAACCCTTAAGTTTGAGCTTGTGGGCTGACGTTCGACACACTCGATCGTTGTGAATCCACCTTTCAGATGAGGTCTCTTCCAAGCCTCTCGGAGGTCGTGCGGCTGAAACACGAGCGTCGAAGCATTCCGTTTCGCTCCAGGAGTCGGCCTTTATTGACTAAATTGAAACATGACGACCTATGTGATTTCGGCAGAACTTTTGAACCCTTAAGTTTGAGCTAGTGGGCTGACGTTTGACACACTCGATCGTTGTGAATCCACCTTTCAGATGAGGTCTCTTGCAATCCTCTCGGAGTTCGTGCGGCCGAGCGGCGACTGTCAAAGCATTCAGTTTCGCTCCAGTCGTAGGCCTTTATTGAGTAATTTGGAACATGACGACCTATGTGATTTCGGCAGAACTTTTGAACCCTTAAGTTTGAGATTGTGGGCTGACGTTCGACACACTCGATCGTTGTGAATCCACCTTTCAGATGAGGTCTCTTCCAAGCCTCTCGGAGGTCGTGCGGCTGAAACACGAGCATCGAAGCATTCCGTTTCGCTCCAGTAGTAGGCCTTTATTGACTAAATTGAAACATGACGACTTTTGTGATTTCGGCAGAACTTTGGAACCCTTAAGTTTGAGCTCGTGGGCTGACGTTCGACACACTCGATCGTTGTGAATCCACCTTTCATATGAGGTCTCTTCCAATCCTCTCGGAGTTCGTGCAGCCGAAACACGAGCTTCGAAGCATTCCGTTTCGCTCCAATAGTAGGCCTTTCTTGACTAAATTGTAACATGACGACCTATGTGATTTCGGCAGAACCTTTGAACCCTTAAGTTTGAGATTGTTGGCTGACATTCGACACACTCGATCGTTGTGAATCCACCTTTCAGATGAGGTCTCTTCCAAGCCTCTCTGAGGTCGTGCGGCCGAAACACAAGCGTCGAAGGATTCCGTTTTGCTCCAGTCGTAGGCCTTTATTGACTAAATTGTAACATGTCGACCTATGTGATTTCGGCAGAACTTTAGAACCCTTAAGTTTGAGCTAATAGGCTGACATTCGACATACTCGATCGTTTTGAATCCACCTTTCAGATGAGGTCTCTTCCAAGCCTCTCGGAGGTCGTGCGGCTGAAACACGAGCGTCGAAGCATTCCGTTTCGCTCCAGTAGTAGGCCTTTATTGACTAAATTGAAACATGGCGACCTATGTGATTTCGGAAGAACTTTTGAACCCTTAATTTTGAACTAGTGGGCTGACGTTTGACACACTCGATCATTGTGAATCCACCTTTCAGATGAGGTCTCTTCCAAGCCTCTCGGAGGTCGTGCGGCCGAAACACGAGCGTCGAATCATTCCGTTTCGCTCCAGTAGTAGGCCTTTATTGACGAAATTGAAACATGACGACCTATGTGATTTCGGCGGAACTTTTGATCCCTTAAGTTTGAGCTTGTGGGCTGACGTTCGACACACTCGATCGTTGTGAATCCACCTTTCAGATGAGGTCTCTTCCAAGCCTCTCTGAGGTCGTGCGGCCGAAACACAAGCGTCGAAGCATTCCGTTTCGCTCCAGTAGTTGGCCTTTATTGACTAAATTGAAACATGACGACCTATGTGATTTTGGCAGAACTTTTGAACCCTTAAGTTTGAGCTTGTGGGCTGACGTTCGACACACTCGATCGTTGTGAAACCACCTTTCAGATGAGGTCGCTTCCAAGCCTCTCGGAGTTTGTGCGGCTGAAACACGAGCGTCGAAGCATTCCGTTTCGCTCCAGTAGTTGGCCTTTATTGACTAAATTGAAACATGACGACCTATGTGATTTCGGCAGAACCTTTGAACCCTTAAGTTTGAGATTGTTGGCTGACATTCGACACACTCGATCGTTGTGAATCCACCTTTCAGATGAGGTCTCTTCCAAGCCTCTCTGAGGTCGTGCGGCCGAAACACAAGCGTCGAAGGATTCCGTTTTGCTCCAGTCGTAGGCCTTTATTGACTAAATTGTAACATGTCGACCTATGTGATTTCGGCAGAACTTTAGAACCCTTAAGTTTGAGCTAGTAGGCTGACATTCGACACACTCGATCGTTTTGAATCCACCTTTCAGATGAGGTCTCTTCCAAGCCTCTCGGAGGTCGTGCGGCTGAAACACGAGCGTCGAAGCATTCCGTTTCGCTCCAGTAGTAGGCCTTTATTGACTAAATTGAAACATGGCGACCTATGTGATTTCGGAAGAACTTTTGAACCCTTAATTTTGAACTAGTGGGCTGACGTTTGACACACTCGATCATTGTGAATCCACCTTTCAGATTAGGTCTCTTCCAAGCCTCTCGGAGGTCGTGCGGCCGAAACACGAGCGTCGAATCATTCCGTTTCGCTCCAGTAGTAGGCCTTTATTGACGAAATTGAAACATGACGACCTATGTGATTTCGGCGGAACTTTTGATCCCTTAAGTTTGAGCTTGTGGGCTGACGTTCGACACACTCGATCGTTGTGAATCCACCTTTCAGATGAGGTCTCTTCCAAGCCTCTCTGAGGTCGTGCGGCCGAAACACAAGCGTCGAAGCATTCCGTTTCGCTCCAGTAGTTGGCCTTTATTGACTAAATTGAAACATGACGACCTATGTGATTTCGGCAGAACTTTTGAACCCTTAAGTTTGAGATTGTGGGCTGACGTTCGACACACTCGATCGTTGTGAATCCACCTTTCAGATGAGGTCTCTTCCAAGCCTCTCGTAAGTCGTGCGACCGAAACACGAGCGTCGAAGCATTCCGTTTCGCTCCAGTACTAGTCCTTTATTGAGTAAATTGTAACATGACGACCTATGTGATTTCGGCAGAACTTTTGAACCCTTAAGTTTGAGCTAGTGGTCTGACGTTTGACACACTCGATCGTTGTGAATCCACCTTTCAGATGAGGTCTCTTCCAAGCCTCTCGGAGGTCGTGCGGCTGAAACACGAGCGTCGAAGCATTCCGTTTCGCTCCAGTAGTAGGCCTTTATTGACTAAATTGAAACATGACGACCTATGTGATTTCGGCAGAAACCTTTGATCCCTTAAGTTTGAGATTATGGGCTGACGTTCGACACACTCGATCGTTGTGAATCCACCTTTCAGATGAGGTCTCTTCCAAGCCTGTCGTAAGTCGTGCGACCGAAACACGAGCGTCGAAGCATTCCGTTTCGCCCCATTACTAGTCCTTTATTGACTAAATTGTAACATGACGACCTATGTGATTTCGGCAGAACTTTTGAACCCTTAAGTTTGAGCTTGTGGGCTGACGTTCGACACACTCGATCGTTGTGAATCCACCTTTCAGATGAGGTCTCTTCCAAGCCTCTCGTAAGTCGTTCGACCGAAACACGAGCGTCGAAGCATTCCGTTTCGCTCCAGTACTAGTCCTTTATTGAGTAAATTGTAACATGACGACCTATGTGATTTCGGCAGAACTTTTGAACCCTTAAGTTTGAGCTAGTGGTCTGATGTTTGACACACTCGATCGTTGTGAATCCACCTTTCAGATGAGGTCTCTTCCAAGCCTCTCGGAGGTCGTGCGGCTGAAACACGAGCGTCGAAGCATTCCGTTTCGCTCCAGTAGTAGGCCTTTATTGACTAAATTGAAACATGACGACCTATGTGATTTCGGCAGAACCTTTGATCCCTTAAGTTTGAGATTATGGGCTGACGTTCGACACACTCGATCGTTGTGAATCCACCTTTCAGATGAGGTCTCTTCCAAGCCTGTCGTAAGTCGTGCGACCGAAACACGAGCGTCGAAGCATTCCGTTTCGCCCAATTACTAGTCCTTTATTGACTAAATTGTAACATGACGACCTATGTGATTTCGGCAGAACTTTTGAACCCTTAAGTTTGAGCTTGTGGGCTGACGTTCGACACACTCGATCGTTGTGAATCCACCTTTCAGATGAGGTCTCTTCCAAGCATCTCGGAGGTTGTGCGGCTGAAACACGAGCGTCGTAGCATTCCGTTTCGCTACAGTAGTTGGCCTGTATTGAGTAAATTGAAACATGACGACCTATGTGATTTCGGCAGAACTTTTTGAACCCTTAAGTTTGAGCTAGTGGGCTGACGTTTGACACACTCGATCGTTGTGAATCCACCTTTCAGATGAGGTCTCTTCCAATCCTCTCGGAGTTCGTGCAGCCGAAACACGAGCTTCGAAGCATTCCGTTTCGCTCAAATAGTAGGCCTTTCTTGACTAAATTGTAACAATACGACCTATGTGATTTCGGCAGAACTTTTGAACCCTTAAGTTTGAGATTGTGGGCTGACGTTCGACACACTCGATCGTTGTGAATCCACCTTTCAGATGAGGTCTCTTCCAAGCCTCTCGGAGGTCGTGCAGCCGAAACACGAGCTTCGAAGCATTCCGTTTCGCTCCAGGAGTAGGCCTTTATTGACTAAATTGTCACATGATGACCTTTGTGATTTCGGCAGAACTTTTGAACCTTTAAGTTTGAGCTAGTAGACTGACATTCGACACACTCGATCGTTTTGAATCCACCTTTCAGATGAGGTCTCTTGCAATCCTCTCGGAGTTCGTGCGGCCGAGCGGCGACTGTCAAAGCATTCAGTTTCGCTCCAGTCGTAGGCCTTTATTGACTAAATTGTAACATGTCGACCTATGTGATTTCGGCAGAACTTTTGAACCCTTAAGTTTCAACTAGTGGGCTGACGTTCGACACACTCGATCGTTGTGAATCCACCTTTCAGATGAGGTCTCTTCCAATCCTCTCGGAGTTCGTGCAGCCGAAACACGAGCTTCGAAGCATTCCGTTTCGCTCCAGTAGTTGGCCTTTCTTGACTAAATTGTAACATGACGACCTATGTGATTTCGGCAGAACTTTTGATCCCTTAAGTTTGAGATTATGGGCTGACGTTCGACACACTCGATCGTTGTGAATCCACCTTTCAGATGAGGTCTCTTCCAAGCCTCTCGGAGGTCGTGCGGCCGAAACACAAGCGTCGAAGCATTCCGTTTCGCTCCAGTCGTAGGCCTTTATTGACTAAATTGTAACATGACGACCGATATGATTTCGGCAGAACTTTTGAACCCTTAAGT